>NW_004440206.1:39701-42472 GCF_000330505.1 Entamoeba invadens IP1
TCCCTATATTTTTATTTCAGCTTGTTTTGTCAAGACTTTATGTATTTTTTTATAATTGAAGTTTTTTTATTACTATTATTACAAATATTATAAAAATAATAAATATTTTCATATCATTTTATAGTTAAATTATAGTAAAAATAGTGTATGTTGTAAATTAAAAGATTATTTTAAATTCTATAATAAAAAATCAAAATAACGGACAAAAATATGTCTTTTTTACAGGGTCGGCCAAGATCCAGTTTTTCAACAACTTCGTGGCAATCTCTAATACGTGTCCGTTCATTTTTAGTTTTAGCATATTGTTAACAAAAAATTTAAAAAGTTTTTTAGAGTTAAAATGTTTTTTAATAATTGGTAAAACTATAGTTAACGATTTAAACAAAAATTCTGTATTGTTTAAATTGTCATTACAATGTGTTATAATCCAGTTTTAAAGAACCACAATTGAACAATAAAAAACATATGACATTATGGGATGCAAAGTTTTTAAAATTAAATAACAATATTCACTCATTATAATTGTTGTATACACAGAAAATACTTACAAATAAAAATTATTAGAAATAATTTTAGTGATTTTAATTTAAAATTTTTATTTAAACAATTAATTTACCTTTTCAACATACACATTAATATTTATTATTAATATTTATTGTTAATATATATATATATATGTATATTTGTCAGTTTAACAAAGGTTTTGAAAAGTTTATTCATTTTCTTTTTAATTAAAGTATTAATTAAACAATTAAATAGAAGTAATTTAATTATCTTTTCAATAATACAAAACAAACAATGTATTATTTTTTGAATGGAGTAAACCACATTACCTTCAAAACAATAAAACTTATCTTTAGTTATATTTCTTGATAAAAACGATTATTCAAATTATAATAATAATCAGTCAAAATAATAATTATCATTCAAATAAAAAACATATATCAGAGCAAGTTTAAATAAGTTTTATTTACATGTATAATTTACAATTGAAAGGTTTTAACGTACAATTATATTAACACAAAGATATATGTATATTGTTGTATTTAAAGTAATTTGAAAATAATTTTATGTCTAATATAAATTATCGTTTTATTTTTCTTCGTTTTATCATATATTATAAATAATTGTGTTTTGTCATTTTCTTTTTGTTTTTCAAAAATGATAATGTTATTTACCATTTTATTGTTTTTTAAGTTTTTTTTCAATAACATGATCGTTTGGCAGATTCTGCTTTTTTTGACAATTAAGTGTTAAAAAAATAATCTAGTATTTTGTTTGGGTTTTAAATTCAAAAAATAAACAATCACCACGAGTTAGTGAAGTCCTCCTTGCCGCGTATTCCTCGAACCTTTTCCCGCAAGCGGAGAAAAACAACTTCGTCGGTACGGACAGTGGATGTGATGACACAGAGACAAATAAACAGTCACTGAGAGGTATTATTTTTTATAAAAAAGTATTTGCCTCAAATATCTTACTTAACAAATGAAAAAAAAAATTAAAAAACACTTTTTTATTTTTTAAAATTATAAAAAATAATGATAAAGTCAATCCGAAATCGTTATTTATTCTGTTAACCTTATATATCTATTATGATTCATTATTTGATTATTTATATTAAATAATTCTCCACAAAATAAAATAAAAAATGTGTAATATATTTTATTTTAATTGATATATTCAATATTAAAAGTGTCATTAACTTTGTAGAAAGCATATCTTTGAACCACAGTTGATTGATTCATGTTTTTTACGCATTTTAAGTGTAGACAACACGAAAAGGCATACGACTTTATTAACTTTACATTCGCTCCCATTAAAACCTCCTTCAAATTTAATAATTTAAATGCGATTTGATCAATTACAGTGACTTCGTCTGGTATTTTTAAAACGCCATTACAATCAATTGAATTCATATCGATACAATAAAGCACGACATCTCCTTTAAACGTGTATTTATTTTTAATTACTTTGAATATGTAATAATCAACACTTCCTTCAAAAACAAAATTTAAAGGAATATTTGTAAATTCGATGTTTTTTATGTTGAAACATTTGTACAGCACACAATTGTTTGTTATGTTTTGATCTATAAAAGTGACTGAAGTAAGTTTTTCACATCGTTTTATTTTAAGACTTGTATTTGGAACAATACAAAGTTCTTCAATTGTTGCATGTTTAAAAGTATCGACAATATGTGTGTAACTTGCTGGAAACACAAGTTTTCTTAATTTTTCATTCTTTTTGAACGCATTTATCGACATTTCGGTAATTCCCTCTGGAATTGTCATTTCTTTGTATTTGTAATTTTCAAAGTTTGCGTCTGATATAATTGTTCGAAGGTTTTTAATATTTGAAGGAATTATTCCTTTGAACACATCGACGTCTTGTTGAGTGTAACAAAACTCATTAATTTCAATATTCTTCGCATCTAACATTTCTTTCATCCAACATGCAGCCTTCACGTTCATTACTTTAGTGCTAATGGCATCGATTTTCTTCAGTCCGGTGTATTCGTATAAATTGTTAATTCTAACATTACTATTCAATGTTATTGCAGTGAGACAAGTCATGAAATGTTGAGTTCCAAAAGATATCACATGCGACAAATCAAGTCGTTTTAAGTCACATCCTGATAACGCGTTGTATTCAATAGTTGTCACTGTGCTCGCCAGATTTATATCGGATAATCCTCTCTTGTTAACATAAACATTTGATTGAATTTCGTCCGATAAAAAATCGGGTAAAATAAAGTTGGTATAGTCCTCCTT
>NW_004440206.1:42572-57958 GCF_000330505.1 Entamoeba invadens IP1
TATATCGAAGTCAACACTTTTGACTCCAGGCGCCGTAACATTTTTAATTGATGTTACTTCATTAAATGCATTTTTAGCACTTTTTATTATGTTAGTTCCCAAAGTAATAGCACTTAGGCTATTGCAACGACAGAAACAGTAATCCCCAAACACTCTGATGTGTTCCAAATCAATTTCTTTGAGTTTTGTGCAGATGAAAAAGCATTTATCTGGAATTTCATATAAATTACTTGATAAAGTAATTGAAACTAATATAGTGTTGTATTCAAAACACGAAAGACCAAATTTTACTATGTTAGAACAGTCCATTGCAGTCAGTTTAGCACTCGTATTTTTAACTGCTTTGTCTAAAAAAATGTTTGCGTCTTTATAAGAACATCCATAATGTTGACTATCAAATCTAAAAGTTCTTAATGGACATATAACACGTTTACCTTGGTTTAATTTAATGCATTTATGAAGAGGTGTGGGGTAGTGGACATAATATTGTCGATACTTAGAAAGAAATTTATCTTTTTCTGTATAGAGATGAAGAGTCTCGACATTTGGAAAATACTTTTGTGTTATAAATGAGACTGAAATGGGATTAAAATGAAACATCTCTGGTATTTCCTTAAACTTTTTACACACAAAAACCATGTTGATATAATCAAAAATATAACTAAAGTATTTGGAAACGATCAGCATTGAGTAGCGATCAAGTTGAACCACCATTTGTATGTTATAAAGTTAGTTTTTAATTTTAAATTAAAAATCATTGAGGTATTACTTTAATTAAAACACACTCATGTTTTCAATAAATAACAATTATACATCGTCTTTATTAATATTTTACTAAAAAGTGTTATAGTTAAAATGGATGACGGAATGATATTTACTATAACTTAATACACATTTATTGTTAAAATTATTAAAAACATTTATATTGATCAGTTTTTTATTTAATGTTATAAATTAATCATTAATTGAGTAACAAACTAATGTTAAAAAACGTTCGCATTTTATTTTTCGAGAATTCAAAATAACTACAGATGGAGGATAAAGTTGGTGACAAAAAATAAATAACCCGTTTTTCTAAGGAAGTATAAAGTTCAATAGTCGTATTTCTCTTTTAACCCAGGTTTTTTTAATTCCAATAAATGGATGGTAAAGGTAAAGTAGGTGACAACACTCCTATGCTATTTTTTCATTGTTTTCCAAAAAATTGAGGGGAAAAAGACTGTAAATTTAAAAAACACAAAAAGGGCAATAATGCGTTCAAGCTTCTCTGAAAAAAGTGATCTTAATTAAAAAAGAATTTCAATATTAAAAATAAATGATTACCATTAAAACCACGAACCCTCAACCACAAAACTCACTTGAATTAACCAAAGACGATAAAAAGCCAGATAATCTTCCAATCATTGCCATTGTACACTTTAAATTCCAATGAATTTGGTTGATATGTTAGATGGGGAAACAATCTTACAAATTCATTATAACGGGTTTGCTCTTTACATAGTTTTTTTTTCTTTTTTTTCTGAAAAAATCTGATTATTTAGACCTTCGTTGGATCGATCAAGCACAATAAGACCTGTCACTTCTTTGATGTGGCAGACTAATGTCTCATTTATTATATCTTTTTGTTGGGAGTCAAAGTCTGCAATGTTAACGACATTAACGTAGTTGTTGGGGCTGTGAGTTTAATTATTGTTGTTTGATTGGGAAATACCGTTGTCTGGAAAACGGTCTAAAATTATTTGAAAAGTCGAAATACACTTTATATATCAATAAAAAGTGGAAAGTGCTTTCAATATTACGGGAAATTATCCCTTTACTTTGAAATGACGAAATTATTTTCTCATTTGTTTCTTATTGATTGTTTTCTTTTTATTTTTAAAATTTTAATGTCGTGTGTTATTTTTTAGGTTAACGAGTTTTTATACGGTTTTGTTATAGAGCCAAAATCTTTTGTGAATTTTTATTAATTGATAAGAAATAGGCGTTACATTGTGTACAACACTTTATGCAAAAGGATTGAGAGTAAGTGTTGGTTAAATTTACTTATTATAAAATTCTTAATAATATTTTTTGTTTAATAAAACATTATTTTTTGTCACCGACTTTATCCTTGTCACCCATATTTTCCTTTATCTGTACAGTAAAACTTCTCATAAGTAAATTAAACTCGAAAATAGAACCCCTCAATAGTGGTAATGAAATTATTTTTTTTATTTCTTTAGAGTAGGAATGTCGAAACCGTTTCTAAAACGATTTTTTTGTTTATTTCTGAAACGAATAATTTTTTTGTTTTGAAACAGGGTCTATCACGTGACAAAAGTGTTTTTTTCTTTGTTATTTGCCACGTCACCAAAGTGGGCTTGAATTTATGTTCACTTAGTTCTTTTAGATCTAGCGGCGAGCTTAAAGCCGACTTTTGTAATTGAAAAAACTTAGAAATAGATAGTTATTTGAATCAATACTAAGCCAATTAATGGGAAAACAAGCTAATTCAAATTTTAAACATCGGTTTATATTTTATTACTGCTGTGATTGCCATAATTAACACAATAATTGTGACAAATGCAGCACTGTTTTACACATCAACCCGATAGTTACAAATAACATTTTAATAACACAAATAACAATGAAATAACAATCTATTAAATAATTATATTTTTATTATAATATGTATAAAATAAACCTATTCAACTTAAAAATAAACCAAAAAACCAATAACTAATAATTAAAACTGTTATTAAACAACTAATAATAAAAGAGAAATATATATTATCATATTTATATTTAACGTTATTAACTAAATATATATATTTTAAAACTATATTAAATAATAATAATACAAACTCAAAAACTCTAAAATATCTGTTAATTATAAAAAATACTATATAACATATAATATCAATACTATATTTTTAAACTATACAAATCTAAACAATGTATTAATAATTAATTAAATTCTTTAGTACATGATTTATATTTATAACTATAAACTTATAGTTTTAATAATTATATATTTATTATTATTGTGTAATGAACATTTAAATATTAGGATAGCTATGTCTAATAAATCGGGCATTTTATTTAGAAACGTTTATTAATCAAAAGCAGTTATAGGACAAAATATAAATTAGTCTCAATAATAATAATCAACTAAAACTATATATTAAAATATCAATAAAAATAGTTAAAAGACACACATTTTGAAATATAGTTTATTTACCCAAAAATGATAGGTATTAAATACATCATTTATCGGGATCGATAACATTTCAATAACATAAATACAAATACTAGAAGAATAACAATTTGAAAAACAAAATTTCTAAAACATTAACATATTTTTGTAATGACAATTTTCAAAATACCATTTGAATTTCAAAATAGAATTAATATTAAAGACCTTTTAAAAACAACCCAATTATTACAAATCACAACAAATAAAAACCATCCAACGATGACAAATAAATCAAAAGAGGTTCAAAATTAACAATAATAATTGTCAAAACGTGATACACACAACGCAAATTATAACAAAATCAACTTTGCCATGAAACAAAACAAAGTTAACAATCATATTTTTTTCACGCCAAAAAATTAAAAACCTTCGTGAGTAGAATTAATTCAGTCTTTTTTATGATCATTTTTGTATAGATTTGAACTGTTTTGGATTTTTGATTGCAACAAACCGATTTGACAAAAAAAAATACAAAAACATTAATTTATATAATTTGGTTTTTAGTAAAATTTACTAAAATTGAAACTATATATTTTAAAAAAAAATTCTAACACTTTTACTATATTAATTGAAATAAATAAATTATACTATTATAATTATAAACAATTAGAAAATAAACAAATACATTCAAATGATTTAGCTTCGTGATACAAGTTTATATATTCATTGGGTATGGTTGTTATGCCAGCCTGTCTTTTAGGATCGATTCACCCTATTCCAATTAATGTTGTCTAGGAACCTTTCTCCCTTCAGTCCTTAGATATTTTTTTTCCTCTTCTAAGTATTTGCTACTTCCACCAAGATCTGTACTCAAGTCTGTTTCAATAGAAATTACTTCTCTACCTTTATCACTCATGTATTCTTGACACCATGCATTTCCTTACTCCTCATGCGCCTCAGCCTCCACAAAAATACAGTATCACTCTCTCTCATTATAATACCTTCCATTTTCAAGGTTCATCCATTCTGTAAATGAGTTGTTAAACTTTTTTTGAAAATTTACAATTTCAATGGCAAATTTCCTGTCAATATGAATAAATATTTTCAATTGTTCTCCTCATGCAAGACTTGGATACTTTATCTGTATGTTTGGTTCATCCCGCATCGCCAGTCCTGCTTACCAAACTTGGACGAATTGAAGTCTGCATATGCTCATTCCTAATAAATTAGTATATTTTTGAATCTCTCGACTATTTATAGTTTGTTAAATTGTTGAAAAATCAAACCGTCCATCATGTGTAATCATTGTCTTTACCAATCGTCACTACTTCCTCACTTCAACCTTCCCAAGGGAATATTCAGGTGGAACCAGCTACTAGATAGTTCTATTAGTCTTTCGCCCCATACTCATATATTGCAAGTAATTTGCACATTAACACGGCCAAGTCTTTCCACCCAAGTTTTTTCGGCTTCAAACACCACAAGTATAGTTCACCATCTTTCGGGTCCCAACAGTTTAACTCTAGCCTTTTCTAGGTGACTCCTGCTATATGTTTGGTCCTTCGTTTTCGCTTCATATCTGGGTTTTCTTCCCTTCCTATTCGCTCCGATGTTAACCCTCGTGGAGAAACTAAAAATGTTTCTATAAACCACGAGGGTTATATTTCAATTATTAATCTTTGTCAAATATTTTTTACAGATCATCTATTTATATTAAGTTTTTTCGTTGTATATTTGGTTTGTTTCATTTTATATTTTTAAAATGGATTTTTTTCAATGTAAATTAAAATAAATAATTTGGTCAAAAAAAAACAAGAAGCAATTATTGTTTGGATTGTCTATCAACATGAAAAACATTCTTCTCAGAAACACAAAGTTAATTAATAATACACAAAACAAAGATTGTTTTTAACACTTAAAATAAACTCAGTTTTTAATATTCAAATTTCATTTTAGTCTTAATTCTACAAACTATTCAATATAGTTATATAACCATTGTTATTAATTCATTTCCTCTTCAAAAATTAAGTAAAACATGACTGTTTTATCAATAAAAATAATTAATTATTTACAACAAAACAGTGTTATTTTTTAATTTAAAACACTCTTTTTAAGAGAAACAACCCAATTTTATCAAATGCCATCACAAATTAAAGATACTTTAAAATTCCCGTTTGTTAGAATTTCTATGTTTAAATTAAATACAGTTGTGCAAAAAGAATTATCATTTGACAATGAAAACAAACTCATTTTGGATTTTGGAATTTATATTTAGTCCAATAAAGCATCAACAAATTTAATTAATAATCAATTAAAATAAACTATAAAAAACCATCTTTTTGTCTTCCTATTTAAGTTAAAACAACATCAAATTTTCCAATTAATCTTTTTTAAACATCTTTTTCAACTTAATAAACTGGTAAAAGGTTATATTTTTTTAAGTAAAATATATATAATTTCCGTGCCATTTGTTTATTTGTGGAAAAAGATAATTAATTTTATCTTGTTATTACAAAAATACTTTTGTAAATTTATCGACTTAAAAAATTGTATTTTTATTTCCAAATTAAATATTTTTGACCCAAATATGTTTTTTTATTGTTAATATACAACAAAAAACGCATTTCTGAACTACAATTAAATTTATGTTTTTATCAAATTAAAAAATATACAAAATATGTTATATTATAATCCATAATAATACATAATAATATTTTATTATGTATATTATACATAATAATATTTTATTATGTATATTATACATAATAATATAATATATTTTATTCAAATAAAGAAAAAAATGGACATGGGGAAAAAGGATGGGAATATAGGGGAAATAGGTAATTTCTGGGTTAGGGACGTCCTCCCGCTATTAAGAATGTTTTCCTGTGTATAAAATTATCCTTTTTGTTGTGTCTATGGTGTTTTTAAAACTATATAACGAGTTATATTTTTATTATTAATTTACTATTAAAAAATACAATTATTTCCAAAAATACATTTAATAATGGACAAACGCAAAACAACAAGTACTTTTGTTACAAATTAATAGTTAAAAAACTAATTCAAATTTAAATTGGTTTTTTTGGGTCAGTTCGAATAACTTTGTTAAGACAAGTAAATCACATAAGTCGACCTCTTCTATCTTTGATCCCTTTGTGTCGCTCTTCTTTGCACCCCATTGTTGTGCACCAGACATGTTACCAGTTTTATTCTGTCGATATCTGTATGAAGATTGGCTTGATCTTATCCTCAGCTTTTTCTGTTTCTGTGTGTATTCATTATTTGATGCCGATTGGTTCTTGTCGAGCCAGTCGAGTATCTCCTTGATAATTGCTTCAATTGCCGCCTTGTCATCTGGTGAGAGCTTTGCTGCAATTTGTTAGTTGAGTGTGTTTTTCATCGAGTAGCAAAAGTTTTCAAGTCCATTCTTCGCCTCGATACGTTCCTTCATCTTGTCGTCCTCTGCCTTGAGCTTCTCTGCGTCTATAACCATTTTGTTGATTGGTACCTTTGAGAGTCTTCCCTTGTCGTTGGTGATTGTGATCTTGTTCTTCTTTCCTGTTGTCTTGTCTTCAGTTGAGACATTCAAAATCCCATTTGTATCAATGTCAAATGTGACTTCAACTATGGGACTCCACGTGCTCTTGTGAGTGACGTGTAGAAGTCGATGCCTTCATACAACTGGTCGACTTCGATGTTTGCTGTTGTTGCATTTGACTGTGTTCGCTTTGCCCTTTCACATGATGTTCTGAGTCTTCTGACAGCTCGTGCATTGCCTGAAATGTCTTTCTTGTGCTTTCTCTTGAATTTGGCAATGAAGTGGTTGACCATTCTGTTATCAAAGCCTTCGCCAACAAGGTGTGTGTTGCCGTTTGTTGCTTTCACTTCAAAGACGCCATCGTCAATAGCAAGAAGTGAGACATCAAATGTTCCACCACCAAGATCAAAGATCAAGCTGTTCTTTTCTCTCTCCGTCTTCTTGTCAAGTCCATATGCTATTGCTGCTGTTGTTGGCTCATTGATGATTCTGAGCACATTGATGCCTGCAATTGTGCCTGCTTCCTTTGTTGCCTGTTGCTGTGAATCGTTGAAATAGGCTGAACATGTGATGACTGCGTTGTTGACTTTCCCACCAACAAACGCCTCTGCTGTCTCCTTCATCTTCGTCAACACCATCGAACTGATCTCCTCTGGTGTGAACTTCTTAATCTCTCCCTTGTACTCAACCTGAATCAAAGGCTTGTCATTGCCATCGTTGACGACAGTGAATGACTAGTGCTTCATATCCTCTTGAATTGCTGGATCACTAAAGCGTCTTCCAACCAGTCTCTTTGCATCAAAGACTGTATTCTTCACGTTCATCGCAATCTGGTTCTTTGCTGCATCGCCAATAAGCCTCTCGCTGTCCGTGAGGCTTATTTTTAACAAGTCTCCTTCAGTTTCAAACGACTTGTTATAAATCTCTTTTAAATGGGTTATCATTGTAAGACATATTTTTCTCAAAAAGTAAACCTGCTTGATTTGATAAATAAGTTTGATTTTAAATTATAGTTTTCATAATATAATTAAATTTATTATAAATTAGATCTTGAAAATTAAATTATAATTATTTAGTATATTATATAATTAACAATAGTTATTGTATAGTTAAATACCCATAATATTAAATTATGTAAACTGTTTTTCAAAAGTCGGTACTGTCATATTTTTAGAATTTTCTAAAGTCCCGTTTTTTATTTTCGTTTTTTCCTAAAAAAACAAAAAACAAAAAATCGAAAGTACCGACTTTATTTTGAAAAAAATACCAATCCCGTTCAATTATTTTCGTACATATTCGGGAAAATATCGGAATATTAGCCATCTTTTTCCAAAAAACCCGATCCCGTTATTTGATTTGACCATAACTCGATACTTCGCAACATATACACAGCATTGTTGACCTAAAAGCACAACAATTAACGTTTAAGTGAATTGGGATGGTGTTGTTTGTGTCGAGTTGTAACTGATAATTACTTTCGTTAAAAAAATATTTTCAATTAAAAACAAACATGTGGTTATCTTCTCTGAATAAAAAATAATGAAATAAAGAGTTCAAAAAACACCAAAAAATAATTACAGCAAATGTTTGATAATTTTGACAGGCATAAGTCAAAATTGTCAAAGGGCAACACTAGAAAAATAATACAAAATAACAATATTGTTTTGTTATTGGATATTTTAAAAAAGATGTTCTCACTGAAATGCTCAAAAAGAATGTCGACTTTATAAAACCCAACAAAGATAAATTATCAAATCATTTTGTTATTTTTATTGTTTTTGTGACAACACTACTAAGCATACTAATCTTCGAACTAAGCTTTTGTTTTGTGAATATTTCATTAATTATTAAAATGTTTGATAATGAAAAAATTTGACATTAAGTTTATTTGCTTTTGTACTAAAATGCACTTTTGGGATAATTCGTGTGTTTTTATGAAACAAAAATCCCGTTATTTTAAATTTTATATGGAATTTTTTAATGCTTAAAAATTCTTCAAGTAAAAAAATATTTTTTGAAGACCGTTTTTCTATTTTTTACTTGGAAAAAATAAGCGAATTTATTACAAAAAACGATTCCCAAAAATAATAAACAAAATAAATGCAAAAAATCGGGACACCTCAGTACCGACTTTTGAAAAACAGTTTATATATCTATTAATTTATAGTATAATTTTATTTAAATTAGAGGGTGAGGTTTAGAAAAAGGATGTCGGTTGATTCCTTAATCATTCCAATAGCCCTCCTTCCTGCCCGTTCACGGTGATGGGTGGGTCGTTTTATACTTTTATTCGATATTGTTGAAAATGAATTTTATAAGAGTAAAACCCATTCCCGAAATATTACGGGTTTTAAGACTGTTTTATCAATAAAAAACAACCTGAAATATTAGAGTTTTTTTAACTGTTTTATATATAAAAATATTCATTTAAACAAATCGAAATCAAAATTGGTAATTAGTTTTTCAGAGCATCCCCAACATCCATGTAAGCAACTTTCTTTTCAACTCTCATGTTTGCTCTATCAAGTTGTCCAATTTTATTAAAAGATCTTTCAACTGGGCAAGTGGTTGGACTCTTAGCATTCATCTTTTTCACAAGATTGAATAAACATGGGAATTGATTTTTTTCTTCTTGACTCATCAAAGCAAACAAGGTGTTCAAAGTTAGTTTTTTAATGGGCAACTTTTTAAGAAATCTTCTGCTTCTTTTTTGAATAAAGCCCTTATGTGCTTTCTGTGTTGAATGGCGTTTGCTCTCTTTTCTTTAACAATTTCACTACTGCTGCAATCTTCAGCGAAATCTGTTGCTTCTGTTTGATCCGTACTTGTTAATCTCACTTGTTTAACAAGAGTACTTATCGCCTCAGTAGCATCAGCCCTTTCTTCCCTTTCCAACCTGTTTGCAATTTCTTCGACTTTTTCAATGTTGACACAGTACCAATCTCGAAACTTTTGAACTTCCGCTTTTAGTTCTTGGTCATCACTTTCCTCGAATGATTTTGCATCAAAGTTGTTGTAAATTTTGATATTTATTACCAATTCTTTTCCTTTGAGTTTTCTTTGTAATTTCCCGAAATTTGCCATATTCGTTCCTTTGACCTGGTTTTCCTTCAACAATCCAGCATCGAAAAGGTCTTCTTTGGTCATTTTTCTTGAAGGAATTGCAAACCTCAAAATCATCGCGTCACTCAACTTAACGAGCAGGTGAATTGAATATTTTTCCAAAATGAATTTTTCGTTGTCGTCAAGATCTTCAGTGTATTTCATTTTTTCTAAATAATCGGTTAACACTACCTTACGTCTGAGCTCGAAGATATTCGAAATTGAATCTTCAACACGTTGATAGGCCACGGGGTATAGTAAATTGGCGGTCTGTAGACAATCGTTAATTATCTTCACCTTACTGAGCACTATTTGAGTGAAGAACATACATGCAACAAACAATTTGCAGTTGACATTACACTCACCCATAATGTTGCGAGGTCCAAAAGGCTTTTGGTATTGTTCTCTTTCACTGTAAAATTCTTGAAGTGAAGGCAGATTCTCAAACATGTTATCAAGAATCAATACTGTTTGGAGCCACCTTGTTTCGGATCGTTGAACCAATTTGAGAACTGCACCTTTGATATGATTTTTGGCACAGAATTGATCCCATGCTGTTCTTATTGTCTGAACAGTTAATCCGTCCAAGAAACTTTCAATAGCCAGCCCCCATTGCGATTCAAAACACTTTTCAGTTGCTTTATTTGTTCTATGTGAAAAGCAGTAGTTTGAATCAAATCCGTTCAGCCCGTCTCTCTCTTTTATTTTAGCCAGGAGTTTACCAGAGAGCCCACCATTTCGTATTAGAACATAAGCTCCATCAAAACAAGCACCAATGCATTTGATGAAATCAGCATCCATCAATTCCAATATTTTCATTATCCAACTGAGCCACCCCGCAGCATCTGTTTTGCCGTCATAGTTTTCGATTTTGACTCTCTTTTCAACAAATGATCCATCTGAAAACACGAATCTTACAAAGAGAGAAAAGTACTCAACCCCACTATACATTGCTGAATCGGCCATTAATGTATAATAGTCACAGTGCTTAAAGATGAGTTGTAAGTCATATCTGGATTTTTTCGAAATCAACTCAAATCTCCGTTGCATAGTTGAAGAACTGAGAGCGGTGTTAACAACTTTTTTAGGAACATTGGACATGAGCAAAATTATGGATATCAATTTTGACATGGTATCAATTTGATTATTTGTCAACCCACACGCTCCCATCATCAATGCAGCCATCATCGTTATAAAGCTGCCTCTTTCATTTCCAGCATCATTTGTTGTTGAAAAACTGTCAATATTTTTACCAAGTCGCCTTTGTACTTCTTTGTTGGTTTCTTGTGCGATGTACTCGGCGGAGTATTTATTCTCTGGTCTGAGGAGCTCTTTAATGTGTTTCATTTTTTTTTCCAATTGTTCGATCTCAAACACAGTAAATTTTATTTCTTCTTTGGTCGAATTGTTAGTATTCTGAGATTCGTTCTCGGTAGCCTGGCTATAATCAACATGTGTCCCATTTCTTGTTTGTATTGTTGGAGGAGTCGGAATACAATTTGTAATAGCAGGAGTTTTTAATAAAGTTCCAGAGTCCACAATACCAGTTGAATTTTTTGAAACAACATCTTCACATTTAATAATAGGAACATCAAAACTTTTACTAATATTGTCGAGTGCTTCTTGTGTTGACTCGCTGTGTAAAACAGAAATATTCATTTGGAAATTTTGATAATTGATGAGTGGAAAAACACAAACAGTTTCTTCCAATCCTTTCAATAAATATTTCTTGACGTCCTCAAATGTAGTGTAACTTGTTTGTCTCAATTGTGACTAAAGTTCATTCCTCACTTTCAATAAATCGGCACCTCTATAAATATTTGGCGAGAGGTCCATTTCATTATCAGTCAAACCACTTGACTTATTTTATTTTCTTCGACAAGCTGACTATTGAGCGCAATCAAATTAAATTTGTCGAAATTCTCATCAAAAAATTTAAAATTGTTAATACTTTTAAATTTGTTTGTTTCTTCGGGTTTTGCTTCCAAAGAGTGTTTCACGTATTTACGTCTATTAAACATTTTTCCACAGAAAATACAAAAATGGAAATCTCTTAGACGATTTTCAGGAAGTTGCGTTTTCAATTCAAAGGTAAAGTAATTGCGGAACTCTTCAA
Source organism: Entamoeba invadens IP1 (assembly GCF_000330505.1). Lineage (NCBI taxonomy): Eukaryota > Evosea > Mastigamoebida > Endamoebidae > Entamoeba > Entamoeba invadens. The sequence goes on from NW_004440206.1 coordinate 54,507, forward strand.
AACGTTTGTTGATATTTGAGTCTTGCATATGTTTGTTATTTTTAAGATAATGAAGACAATAAAAAACAAAAAGTTATACTTTTAATATAATTATAGTATTGGTTTTAACAATTGTATTAATTTTTATTATTTAATTTGATTGTGTTTTCATTAAAAATTATATATTATAAATATAATAATATTATATAAAATACAAATATAAACTGTTTTTCAAAAGTCGGTACTGAGGTGTCCCGATTTTTTGCATTTATTTTGTTTATTATTTTTGGGAATCGTTTTTTGTAATAAATTCGCTTATTTTTTCCAAGTAAAAAATAGAAAAACGGTCTTCAAAAAATATTTTTTTACTTGAAGAATTTTTAAGCATTAAAAAATTCCATATAAAATTTAAAATAACGGGATTTTTGTTTCATAAAAACACACGAATTATCCCAAAAGTGCATTTTAGTACAAAAGCAAATAAACTTAATGTCAAATTTTTTCATTATCAAACATTTTAATAATTAATGAAATATTCACAAAACAAAAGCTTAGTTCGAAGATTAGTATGCTTAGTAGTGTTGTCACAAAAACAATAAAAATAACAAAATGATTTGATAATTTATCTTTGTTGGGTTTTATAAAGTCGACATTCTTTTTGAGCATTTCAGTGAGAACATCTTTTTTAAAATATCCAATAACAAAACAATATTGTTATTTTGTATTATTTTTCTAGTGTTGCCCTTTGACAATTTTGACTTATGCCTGTCAAAATTATCAAACATTTGCTGTAATTATTTTTTGGTGTTTTTTGAACTCTTTATTTCATTATTTTTTATTCAGAGAAGATAACCACATGTTTGTTTTTAATTGAAAATATTTTTTTAACGAAAGTAATTATCAGTTACAACTCGACACAAACAACACCATCCCAATTCACTTAAACGTTAATTGTTGTGCTTTTAGGTCAACAATGCTGTGTATATGTTGCGAAGTATCGAGTTATGGTCAAATCAAATAACGGGATCGGGTTTTTTGGAAAAAGATGGCTAATATTCCGATATTTTCCCGAATATGTACGAAAATAATTGAACGGGATTGGTATTTTTTTCAAAATAAAGTCGGTACTTTCGATTTTTTGTTTTTTGTTTTTTTAGGAAAAAACGAAAATAAAAAACGGGACTTTAGAAAATTCTAAAAATATGACAGTACCGACTTTTGAAAAACAGTTTAGTTCTTACTTATTTCTTAAATTTTATCAATACAATAATATTTTTTTGATTTAATTGTTTAGATTTTTCGGGAAATATCCTAAATTTGTTCATTTTTTTGTTTTATTATATCATTGTTTTTGTGGATTAAATAATGTGCTTGAAATTGCGAATGTTTTCAATTTTATAATCGAAAAATTAAAATGTGTTTAATTTAATTTTTCGGGAAAAACACCCAAAAAATATGTTTAATTTGATTGTATATTTTCGGGATAAATTATGGTTATTTTTGTCTTTTTTAAAATTCAATTATTTTTTGATCAAATCGATCAAAAATCCAATTTTTTGTCATTTTTACCCCAAAATCCTTAACTTAAAACTTAAGTGCATTTTTGGACACTCTGCAAGAAACCCACAATTTGAGAAAAACCCACAACCATTTCCTTTTTTCTTATTTGAAAAGCTGTTGAATGAAAATAATCAGTCTCAGTTTTTTGGTTAATTAAGAATGTTCTTATAATTAAAATACAATATAAAAACAACATAAATAAACCTTAAATAACAAATATAAATTATTAGGAAATTAATAATTAATATATAATATTTTGATATTTATAATGAAGTGATTAATAAGCTTTTGAACATATTTTAGGTTTAATTTTAATTTCATTTATTAAATGTTTAGATTAAAAAAATAAAATATAAGGTTCAGTTCCTAATACATATTTCAAACAATTAATTACTGATTAGTTTAATATAGTATCTTAACTATAAATTGTTATTCAGTTCATTAACCATAAAAATACTAATAAGTAATCAATAATTTATATCCACTTTATACCCATTTCTAATAGTTAATAAATTGTATTTTTCATCCACTTAAACATAAAAAACAAACAAACATAAGTCGCGCGTAATTTGCATTGTCTAATAGTTAACTTATATGCACTGTGTTTAAATAAATAAATAAAATTGCCAAACAATAATGAAGATCCGCAAAAACTCAACACAAACAAATCTCTGTTGTTTGTGTTAAGTTTGAATATTAGAACTGGTTTTTCTAATTTTAAGTTTTATAAAAAGTTTTTTGAGAAAAAATAATGGTGGATATAAAACCCATTTAATTTTTCAACAACTTAAGTCATTTTACTGGTTTATATTAATATAATTATAATAATATGTATAGTTTGTTGGTGGTGTTTTTATGAATATTTTTATTAAAACTATTTAATTTAAGTTAAATAATTTTTTAATTTGTCAAAAAACAAATATTAGAAATATAATAAATTTTTATTATAATTGATAATGGTTGATATTATAAAAAACATATTTTGTAACTTGTTTGTTTAATGTTACAGTATGATATATAGCAGTGATACATTATAGTACTGTTGATGTACATTCGTTTGCATATCAAAATTTTTGTTTTTATTTACACTTAATAAAAAAGATATGTGTCAAAAAGATAAATCTTGACTTTTTTATTGGTTTTGAACTCATTAAAATAGTTATATTATATATATTATAAATATATACACACAACCGAGTTTCAATATAGCATTTTTACCAAAACGTAATAAATTTTGAGTCGTGAGTATTATTGATATAAAAGAAAATATTTTGATCAAAAAATAAACATTTGTCTGAAAAAGCAAATTTCTGAATATTTTTACTATACATTACTAAATTATAGAATTTGTCTTGTTAATATTTAAACTATTTTTAGAAAATGGGTTTTGATAAACTATTACAAGTTAAAAAATATAGTTTAAATAATTAAACTAAATATATAGTATATTTTTTTTGAATAAACACAAATTTGAAACACTGTTATAATACACTGAAAGTACGTAAAATCCGGGCAATTTTTGTTCTTTGATAGTTCATTTTGAATCAAATTCGAATCATTTTTTATTTTTGAATAAAAAACACTAAAAAGAAAGAAAAAAACTATAATAACCCGACTTTTTTAAGTGTTCTAAAAGTAAAAAACAATAATTTGGTTAAAAAAAGAAAAAAGAAAATGGGTGCTTGTTTTTTTACAAGTGTGGGTTTTTCGCCTCACTTTAATTATTTTTTAAACATAATTTTAAGTAGTTGTGTTATTAATTATTTTCGTTTATTTTGAAACAATTTTAAAGTTATTATTTATAAAAATTGTTTTAAATTTTTTTTGATGTTATAAATAAAACTTATTCAAATAATAAAATTATAAAAAACATTTTTTATTCAGTATTGTTATTAGAATTTAGTTTAATTTTT
>NW_004440206.1:58058-68698 GCF_000330505.1 Entamoeba invadens IP1
ATGTTGACCGTGTAACTGTTTTAAGTTTAAAATAATATATTTTGATGATGTTAAATACATTGTACAATTGTTTTGACCTTTTTTATTAAGAATATTTGTATTTTTGTATGATAATAATTTTTCATATGTTCATAGTCTCAAAAATAAGCGAAAAAGTGCCAACCTGTTTTGCAGACGTGTTTAAAAATAATATTTTTATAATTTTCCCACAAATTTTGTTTATTTCGAATTATATAACAAAAAATAATTTTGATAAAAAATATTATTAAAACATTTGTTTAAAGTTACAATCAATAATATATTAATTAATATAATGTTTGATGTAGTTCTTTGTTAATAGCACAATCTTTAATAAGTAATCTGTTTTTGGTCTTTTTTCTTTTAAGTTAAATTCACAAACACGTTTTAAAATAGAAAAATCAAATACACATCTTGCAATTGAAGGTGGTATGTTTATCAAATAACAAAGAAGGTTGTACAAATTTGAATTTTTTTTAAAATGGGTAAATTATCAAGTAGATCAATCTTATCAACGACCCAAGTTTCTTTGAATATATGAAGATGTTTTCATTTTTTAAATTAATACCATTTCTCAAGTGTACATAATTATCCATTTACTTTATTTTATTTACTTCTTTAATATAGATTATCATATTTTTCGTTGGTTGATCATCAAAATTGATTGTTTTATCAAAATAAATTTCAAAATGACACATTTCGTCCAACAAATTTTAGTACTATTATTTTTCTTTTTTTGTTTGAGAGGATTAATTTGACGTTTTTGATGTATTTTGAACAAGTTACTTGAATTTTAGTGATGTGCAAACACTGTAAAAACGAACATCAAGTGCTGTTTCGAGTATCTGAATGAAATGATCATCCATTCGATATCAAAATAAAATGTAGTTATTTTTAAGTTAGGAAACAACACAAATTGTTTATTTATAACATCTATCTTCATATCACTTATTTTAGTTTTAAACAATTGAATTTTTTCGTACTCTTTAAAATTATAAGATACTTTCTTTGAAGTTCTTTGTTTAACATTTGTAGTTTTCCAATTGTATCCAAAATAAATGTAATGTGGTTTTTTAATATACTTCCACTAAACAACAACAATTAATTAACTGTATATTCACAACATTTTTATCTTTATCCTCAAAATCTTCAAAAAACTCAACAATATTTTCATATTATTTCTGACACCAATCAAATATAGATTCAAGTTATAACCATAGAGTTGTACAATAAGTTGGGGGGCAACATTAAGTATTTTAAATAATAAGACTTTTCAACTCTAAAAATAACATATTTCATATACAATTTCAATACATTTATTAGTTCCATCAACACTTATACACATTTCTGCGCATAGATCTAAACGGTGATAAAAACACCAAACTAACATAATTTCAAATTGTCGTTTGTGTATAACAACAAATTATGGAACAACAAAAGGACCTATATCATTTTCCACTTCTTGTATGTTTTTTTTTCACAATCCATTATTATTGCAAATACTTAATTTTTGTAACATTTAACACACTTTAAAACTTCGTTTAAGTTTTTTACGTGTTCTCACACGTGGCTTTGTTAGAATATGTTTTAATTTAAACCAAACTAGTGAGTACTTTTAAACAAGCATTACATTTCTTTCGAAATAATTATACCATTGTATGTAATGTACTATTCATTATTTGGTAATTATAGCAATATGTTGTGCTTTTTTTACACGTTTCTTGTGTGTTTCTTTCGATTTTAGTATAGCATTGAAAAATGTCTAATTATTTTCAACACAATTGTACGTTTAAAAACATGTTTTACAAACCGGTAATGGATTTAATATTCGATTAATTTATTTTAATAGCATTGTTAGGTCCAAACATATTAAAAATTGAATGAATAATTAATTAATTATAATTATATAAATTATTGATAATTTTAAGGTTATTAGATATTATTAACTTTTCAATAATTATAATATTTTTTCAGTGTAAATAACACACTTGTAGTTTTGTTTTTATTTTATAAATCATCTTAAAATTTCTTACTTTAATAAATTAAAGGTTGATGTAAATAAGTTAAACTTATATTATTTATAAAAATATAAAGTATAAAAAAATTTTACTTTTTACCAAAAAACAAAAAATAAAAATAAAAAGTTCATAATAATGTATATTTTTAAAACTTAAAGACCTTGATGTCTTTTGAAAAGCAAAAAAAATCGGCATACTAAAATTAATAATTTCATATAAAAATTATCTTTATTTACAAACATTTTAAATGGCCATTTATAATATAAAACAAACAATATATCATATTTAATGAGTAATTTATATTGTCTAAAGCGTCTGGTGGTTGTTTATAAAAAACAATATTTTAATGATATATTGAGGGATTCATTTGTATTATGTACAGATTATATAATAAGCATTTTTTATAAATAATTTAAAAACATGTTATTTTTATTGAAAACATAATGTTGTAATAATTGAAAACGATGTATTATATGAAATTACTTGCTCTGATATTGTTTTATGAAACCGTGTTTTTTTAAACAACAAATAAGTAATAAATATAATTGATCACACAACAAAAAAATATTTCAACTAAATAACTGAATTAAAAATAAATTTTATCAATATCAGAAAGAAATTACTATAATTCTAATACTTAATAATCCATTGGTTGCAAATTCAACAACAAATGATAAGAAGTAAAAATACAACAAAATTGATACATACAAGATAAATTAATAAACAAGAATTTCATGAATTTAAGACTGACTTTATCATATGATCATATGATAAATACAAATTTAAATATTGTGTTTAAATTGGCTTTAATTTGTTTTTTTAGTTTGTCTGTTGATTATATTTAAAATAATGTGTGTTATATGTTATATAAAAAATAATATTTTAAAATATAAAAAAAATATTTATAACAATAAAATTTTATTGTTATTTGTTACAAAATTCAAAAATTATACACAAAATTTTTTTTGCTTTTCAAAAAACGTTAAATGACAAAATAAATTTTTGATTTTATTATTAGTTTATTGACTAAATAAAAAATGTATTTATTAAAAAAAGTGCTGATAAAAAAGCTGAATCTGAAAGATCCACCTAGGTAAAATTTAAACTTTTATACTAAAATGATAAATTTCATGGTGAAATAATTTTACGTCAACATTAAATAAAAACTAACGATTTAATTAATTTAAAAACCATTATTACAATAAAGTTTTTTATAAAATCATCTAACTTATATGACCATAATTTTAATGTATTTTATTATTATTCAATTTGTTTTTAAACATATTATTACAAATTTATTAATTCATTTTTATTACTAATTTTTTATCCCGCAAATGGTCGCATGTTTTACAAGTTATTTATGAAAAAAATGTGTAAAAAATATTTTTAAAAAAATAACACACTGCATGAGAAAGGAATGCAACTAATAATAACAATTATTAACAAAAATCATAAAAACAAATTAAAATAGATATTTTTGATTAGCTTTATAAGTGAAATTGAACAAATCGCCATTTTTGCCAATAACCAAATAAGGTCCAAGTGAGAACTATTTGTATAAACAGGAAATTTATTTTTATTGTTGATGCAAATATCCCGATATATTACAACCACAAAAATATTACAATAATTTTGATTGTTTTAGAAATCAAATTAATTGATACAATCATTACATTTAGAAATTCAAATAAAGTGTTTGCAACAAACATGTCTACCACATGACACACGAATATTTTTAACAAAATTTCGTTTTTCTTTGATTTTTTTTTACAAATTGCACAATAAAAAGCGATTTTTAATAAAAATGGGTTGTTTAATATCATTCTTTGTAAATGTTTTCAAAAAATAAATAACGCTTTTTTGGATCGTAGATTCAAATGATTTAATTACCTTTTTAAACATTGTTAATAATTAAGTGTATCACGACATTTTCCATAATTTCAATTCTGTTAATTTTTGTTTGTGATGGTTTTTTGTTGTGTATAATTTGAGATTTCATGATAACGTACAAGTTGTTAAATGTCATATTTAACATACAGAAAAACATAGCTAAAGTCCACCTTCTTGTTATTTTCTTTGTATCGGTTCTTTTGGTAAGTGAGTCAACTATATCAACTCCTCCCATAAATTTGTTATAATCTATATTAACAGTGGTTCTATTTGGTAATTGTTGTGTAGAATATTTTGATCTAATATTTGGTTTTATTGAGACTTTTTCACTTGTATTTACATCCACTTCGTTGGGTTTAATGCTAGACAGTAATAGTACATTAAATTTCTTATCAATAAAACTTGATAAGTAACTCCCATTTAAACAATAATATGTTACTAAAGACCCATCTGTGCCCTTTCCTTTTCTTTTCAATTCATTTGGTACTTCCTTCCTTTTTAAATCCAAAGTTCCTATTATATTTATGCCTCGGCTTGCCAAATATTCATATAATATTTGTGAAGTAAAATAACGATCTGTAAATAAAGTATATTCACTTCCCCAAAAAGACTCCATCAATTTAATTACAACGCGTTCGCCCAAAAGGTGGACAACTTCTCCGTTGTTACTTCCTCTGTATAGAAAGGAATTAATAACAGCATTTGTTTCTGAATCGACCAACATAAATATTTTAAATCCACTTTAAGAAGGCTTGTAGGAATTGTAAACTTGTTTTGGAAAGGCCAATATATCTGAATAAGTCTTCATCAACACAAAACACAGAATATGGTTCAATTTGTTCACTCATTTCTTTAAAAACGTCATTAAATGTTTCTATTATAAATGATATTTTATAATAATTATCTCAATCATATCCATGTGTATATATTGAACTCGTTAAATGTAAATACTCATTATTATTAGTTAAGATGTTTTTATTTGTTGATGTTGTTTTATTATGTTGAGTTTCGTATGAATCACTTGAATCATCACTAGATAAGTACTGATCATTTTTAGATAAATCAGTTGAAGATAAATGAGTGTTTAAACTTGTATCAGAAAAACTTTCTTCGTCAATTTAACTTTTTGAATATTTTCTTTTTGTGAAATTTTCATTTACAAACATTTCGAATAAATCTTGCGAAACGTGTAAATCTTCTGCTTTTTTTACATAAATTTTCAAAGCAAAGATTTCTCAAAATCTGTTTGTATCTTTTAAAAGACATTGCAGACATGTATGCTATTCTTGCAAATTTTCTGAACCAATTATTTCTTTGACTTTATTTTGTATTATTATAAACACCTTGCAATAGTAAAATACCAATGAATGCAAACATTTCATCTCTGTCGAGATCTTTCCAATTCCGCGTTGTTAAATGTGTTGTGTTATAAATAAAAACGGAAAATTTACCATGAATATTAGTATATGTTAACAATGTTTCTATAAACCGTGGTAGAAAAATATAATCAATAAGTTCATCCAATGACATTTTTAAAATCTTATCACTATATTCTGCACTTCTCGTTGGTCTAACTTGATAACATTTTAACACATTTCCTAAACTAATTTTGTTGTGTTTGTATTTTGTTTCTATACCAACAAGAACATTAATTTTTCAATACAATCATTAGTAATAATATTTTTGAGCCTTTTCCTTTTCTTTGACATGTTTTATTAATTGATGGTATTTGTTGTATTGAATTAATTGTATTTATATTATGATGTTTATCATCTTCCAATAGAACATTTTCTCCGTTAAATTTTGTGTGAATTTTGTTAATAAAAGTTGTGTATACAATCGTATTAATCGTTTTAATGAAAACTTCTAAATTATCGGGATTGTGCAATAAAACAGATATACAATCTTTAAACATAATCATCATTGTGACATAATAACAAATATAAACACCACATAAAAGAGATCGTGCCGGCTGTCTACAAAACGTGTTGCAATGTAAATATTAAATTCATATTATCGAGAGTATTAAATATATCTTTTAAATATGACACATAATCAATGAAATGATAATTTTCCAATGGGTAAAATAATATGCCTATTTTTCTTTGCTATCAACAACAGCTAAAACAAAATGTGTATATTGTAAAATAATAATAAAAGAAAGCCTATAACTCAAAATATTTTTTTTTGATAATCGTTGTCAAATTTTGTCCACCATGGTTCATCTTTAGAAGAAATGAAGTGACTGATGAAACATAATAATAACCATCATTGCTTTGATTTGAAATAAAATTGTTTCTAGTTTCTTCAGTCATCACCTCATAATTCATTGTCAAGTTTTTTAGTTGAAAACTAATGTTTTTTATTAATTACTAAAAACATTCTAATTTATTGTCTATTTTTGTCATGTAACAAGTAATTTACGTTTATGATATCCACAATTAAAAAAGATAAGTATAATTTATATGTTTATTGAAAATAATTTTGTTTTTAAAATGTAAAAATATTATTGTACTTAAAAAAGCATTTCTGTTTAAACACGATTGACCATTTTTCTGTTAGTTTTTTTGTTAATTCCCAAAACTGCATTACAAATTTAAAAATTAATCAATTATTTATTAAAAAATGTTATTTTTGGTATTTTAATAATTTGAAAAATTAAATACAAAACAAACCAATAATTGGTAAGAAAACATGTTGTCATGTTTAATGTTAATAAATAAATTGGACACATTTGACTGCTAGGATAAAGATTTTTATACTAAAAATAACAAGAAAATCGAAATAAAAATAAATTTTTAGCTTTTATAATCAAATATACAATATTTAACTCATAGTTAATTTATCAATTATATATGTATTTTATTGTTAATATTAATGAATATTAAATATAAAATTTATTTATTTATTCAATATGACATATTATATAAATTAAATCAATATATAAAATTGTAAAACCGAATAATAATTAGAATTTGAAAATAATAATAAAAACAGATTGTTCAAAAAAATTTCAATTATTATTATTTGGTAAATGTTGTTTTCAAAACAACAACGCGATCCAGAGAGTAAACATCTTAATTTAACTAAGACGACCAAATAAGTGTGCATTACATTATTTAATTCAAATAAATTTGAACCAAAAATATATATATTTTTATTGATTTACTTGTACTTTTAAAACTGTTTTATTATTTGGGTATTGATTTATCTGTAAGCATATATTATTTTTTATCAAAGCATTTATCGTATGCATTCGGTTTTTTCCATCATCATTCAAACTGAAATAATTTATTATCAAAATTTTATGAATTAAATTCATTTATTGTGTATTGTTTGTTAATCTTTGTGTTTCCTTCTTTCATTACCAATTTTAATTAGACATTGGTATAATTTTCACAATTTGTTGAATGTTTTAAAAAATATACAAGTAAAACTTAAAAGGTAATTGCTAATGTGTGTTGTGCATATGTGTTTTTACAAATAGTAATTATGATGGTCTTAATATCATATTTTTCATTAGGTAACAACAATTGTTTAATTCAAAAAAATCATAAACTTAGTCAAATAATTATGAAAACACCGAGTTATTAAATTTTTAATTTGAATAATATTATTTAAAATATACACTTTTAGAGGTTTTGGAAAATATGAGTCATTTCACTTTTAAAAACAATCAATAGTATATTTATTACATTCATTAATTACTTAATATAATTAGATTTAAAACCCCATAATCTTATTCCTTATGATTCAATTAATTCAAAACATACAAACAATCAGTAAGTGTAATTGAATTGTTTGTATGGTGGGTTAAGTTTGAATAAATTTTCAAAAGCTTTATATAATTAAATAATTATTAATTTGTTATATTTAAATATTTAATATAAATCAAATACTTTATAATTCTAATAGTTAATTAAATAATTAAAATTTAATAATAATGAGTAGTTAAATAATACGAATAATGAATGTTTGATGTTAATATTTCTTAAATACCTAATAAAAACAATGACAAATATTATTTATTTTGATATATTTTTGTTATCATGTTTCAACTTTATTCACAAAAGACATGTTTTTATTTTTTAGGGTAATTTTCCCATATTTTCAATCATAATAATCTTATTATAATAATTGTTTTGTGCAAATGGATTTTTTATTTTCCAAAAATACTTATTAAAGTAATTTTCCCGACTTTTGGTCAAAGACAAAAGCCGCAATTAAAATGTTTGTTATTTTCGATGCTTTGTGCTATTTTAATCCGCCGACACGTGTCAGCCACAATTAGCTTACCGATTTTTGGCAGGTTAAAGAAAATTGGTCAATCGTGGTTTAAAAAACAATCAAATAAATATTAATTAAAATATGATATTTTTACCATTACAAATATTTTTAATGTTATTATAAATTAAATTGTCACGTATTTATATTTAAAATTTACACATTTGTGTTGAAAAAAAATGCATTGCTTAGTCATGCATATCAAGCTTACAAAGGATATATTAATTATTAACAAGAAATAAAACGCTTAAATTAAACACACCTTAACCAATTAAGAAGAACGAGACGCAAAAAACACGTTTAAAAATATAATTGAAATTTTTATTATTGTTTTAGTTTAGATAAAAAGTGTAAAAATATCTATTTAGATTTTTTGTGTTTTTTTAATAAAATTACTAACATTTTTCTTTGAAAACCCATTCGGCTGCACAAATCAACGAAAAAATATATTTATAATAAGTTTGTCTTGCATATCCGATGTTATCACAATAATAATAAATATTTTTTCTACTTATAATTAATGTCTGGAAAAGGTGGTAGATGATATTTCAGATTTAAAGTTAAAATCGCATTATAATAGTCATAAAAATATGGAACTGATCTCTTGCTGTTGTGTTGACTATGTGAAAACTGCTGAAAGATGACTTTTTATATTATTGTAAATTTATATGTAATTAATTTTAAGTTTTTTTTCTCATATTTATATTTAAAAGAAAAAAACACAATTTTTAGCGTCTCGTGCATTTTGACCAAATAAAAAAAATACTATTGGCAGGTCAATCTTTTATATGAAAAACTTTTCGAACCTTGAATGTATTTAATAATAAACCAATAAGTGTACTTTTTTACATTTTCACTAATAAATCACATTTTACAATTTTCATTTAACTTAACCTTAAGATTCTTTTTTTTATATTACATTTTTTTGAAATAAAATTTTTTGTTGATGAAAACGCCAATACCTTTAGTGTTCTAATTAAAACATTTTCAATAATTAAAGAAAAAAGGACAACCTATTAATTATTGTTTGTGTGATTGGTTTGTTTACTGTTTACCTTTCAAAAAAGTCGCCACAAGGTAAGTTTTTTTTGTATATTATATCAAGTTCAAAAAATAAAATTCATGTTTTATTTAAAACAGTAACAGTATCGTAAGGTTAATACACTTTTTGAACATGAAATTTTTTAAAAAATTTTGAACAAAAGTTTAATAATTCAGTCTAAAAATAATTGAGTTGGTATTTAATTATTATAATAAAAATTATTTGGTGCAACATCAGAAAACCTTAAAACTTCATCAACATTGAATAACCAATAGTAATGCTTTATATTACAATATCGGAAAATATGAGTGACAAAAAATGGGTGTTAATTGATTTAAAATTTTTCAGTTCTAATTAATTTTATTTTTATTTTCTCAAAAAACATGAAAAACAAAGCTAAATTTCCCAAAACTAATCTGTCACTTAATTATTCCTTTATTTGTTATTATTTTTACCTAATTTGTAATATGTATATTTAAATACAAATAATACAACATTTTAGTTTGTTTTCATTAAATGCAAATTAATAGTTGTATTTTTGTTCCAATTATTCAAAATTCAAGCCATTCAAAAAAGTAAAACGTTTTTTGTACATTATTTTTTTAAAAATAGTGTTAAAGTTGGTTATTTAACGTTATATGGTCGACAAAAACACTTCGATTTTATGTAAACAACAAGCATAATTTATAGTTTGGAATAAACAAAAAAAGTATGGATTTTAAAGATGGCTTCCTAAAATATTTTTATTTTTGAAGTTCTGAAGGTATACAATATCGTTAGAGACAAAATAACTTTATAAAAAGAACAATAAACAAAATAATTATTCAAAGAAAAATCAATACATAAAAAATACTTGAAACAACAACCATATGTATTTTTATAACAATAAAATAACATATCAGTGTCGGCTCAACAATATATCTAATCAAAGTCAAATATTTTATAGAGGTCACAGTATATAAAAGTTTAAATATAGCATAAATATGTTAATTACAGTTGGGAAAACAAACCTTAACCCAGGAAATGAACTTTATTTTGAAGAAGTACCTATATTTTTCTTTAAAAACACGGACTTTTACAAAAAAACAAATATTTTGAAAATTGACTTATTTTTAATTACAGTTTATTAGTTTAATATAACAATAAAAAATAATTAGTTTTTATTTTGGGGCTAAGGTTAATTTGCTGGGCTAAGGTTTAAAAAACCAACTGTATACGTTACAAATCAAATTGTACATTTTAATAATTATGTTTTAGTGTGTGTTGATTTAAAAATAAAAAAACATAAAAATAAAACTTGAAATTAATATTTTAGGTATAAAAACAAATCCAAACTGTATGATATATAATGTATTTATTGTTTTTGTGTATACTGGCGAACGCTTTTA
>NW_004440338.1:0-1532 GCF_000330505.1 Entamoeba invadens IP1
TGTAATACAACGAACAACGCTTCTGTTACAAACAATTGTCTGGTGATAGATACAACAAAAGAATTCGACAAAAAACAACTTTGATTTTACCAAAAAAAATGATAACAAAGACAAAACATAAACAAAAAGAACGATATAAGTGACAATTTTAAACATCGAAATGAAATTCCGTCGTTGAGTAAAAGTTGCGCTTGTGAAATGGTTCTGGTAAAGTGGGTGTCAGTTTGCTTTTTAAAAGAGTATATGTAAAATATTGCAAAGTACAAATGCTCAAAAGCAAAATACTTCGAGTAGACAATGCCAATATAATTGGTTTGTTAGCAATATTTTCCCATTATTTTATTCGTATTTATCACCAAATCAATTGTATTTATTAACTTTGATCTGTTAAAAATGATTGGTCAAATGTGAAAATATTATTTATGTTATTGGTTGTGTTATTAGTTATATAGTTTTTTTTAATATTTATATTTATATTATCCCTTTTTGAAGCTTATCTATTTTCATGAGTTTGAAACAATTCATTGAAATTGACTAAAAATACAGTTAATAGAAGACTTAAATAATATAATGATAAGTTCTGTCACATTGTGACAGATAAACCTAGTATTAAATAATAAGAAAATTACATTTTTATTTATATCTATGCCCATATTATTGTATATAATCCGCTTAATATTCAATAGCTATAATTAGTCTGGGATGTGGTTTATCCAATGGTCTTCGTTAATTGCACTATCTGTATACAGAATCTGAAATTGTACTTTTATTAACATTGTAATTTATTTTTCCAAACAAAAAAAAACGAATTAACATTTTCAAAAATTTAAGAAATGATATGACGGTAAATTTCTCATTATTATAGTTTTTTAATACTATTTTTTTATTAATAATAATTGTTTTTTCCCAATGGATTTTTTATTTTTAAAAAGTATTATTGTATCAACTAAATTTGACAATGATTTGTGTTTTTACCAAATTACTCGTTATGTTTGTAATACAAACACTCTCTTTAAAATGGTGCCAAAGTGGTGACACGATAAATTGTTATTTTTCAAAAACAAAACAGTGTGACACTATGGATTTTGAATATCAACAATCAATTCTTTGGATTAAAAATTCTAAAATAAAGTACATTAATTTCTTTTTATTACGATATATTGAAATTAATTTTGTTCAACAAAACAAAACAAAGATTATTTATTTAAACAACACAACCAACAATTTGGAAAATATATTAACACGATACAACGTTACAACATCATATGAATTAACTATAAACGACAATTACAGTTTAAGTCAAAAACGTGCACAACAAAGAAAAAATTATATAAATTGTAACGGCTTGAATGTCATTAATTGTTTGGAATGTATGACAGATTATATAGGCTGTGCTTTGTGTGAACAAGTTACACTTTGGTTTATGGAAATGATAATGCTTTGAAAGATATATATGCACAAATTTACATTTTCAGATATATTCAATGGGATACACAAAAGATGTAATGATATTGGGAAGTATACCAATCTAC
>NW_004440203.1:0-2422 GCF_000330505.1 Entamoeba invadens IP1
ATATTTATTAATTTTTAATTTTCTAATAATTATATTTGTTATGTAAGGTTAATTTCATGTCGTTTTTAGATTGTATTTTAATTATAAGAACATTCTTAATTAACCAAAAAACCGAGACTGAACCTTTTTTCGTTCAACAGCTTTTCAAAGAAAAAAAAAAGAAAATGGGTGCGGGGTTTTATCCAGGTGTGGGTTTCTTCGCCTCACTTTTAAATTTATTCAACCTATTCTGATATAAAGTATAAAATTTTAACTTTTTATCAAAAAATACTATAAAATAAATATTAAAGGTTCATAAAAATGATTTAAAATAACACAAAAAGTTAAATTGTGAATAAAGTTGAAACAAAGATAGTTTAAAAATATTAAAATAAATGGAATTGATTACTATAACTTTTATTGTTTAAATTGTTATAAGTTCATTTTATTTAACACAAATCGAAAATATCATTATTGATTAACATATTATAATTATTATAATTTGAAAACAATTCAAACCAAACCCACCAAAAGCACAATTCAATTACTCTTTATTATTTTTTCATCCTTTTGAATTCAATTATCATTGATTTTCAAAAATTATGGGTTTATATATTATTTAACTATAATAAAACAATAAAAG
This sequence comes from Entamoeba invadens IP1, assembly GCF_000330505.1. Classification (NCBI taxonomy): domain Eukaryota; phylum Evosea; order Mastigamoebida; family Endamoebidae; genus Entamoeba; species Entamoeba invadens. Next base: position 623 of record NW_004440203.1, read on the forward strand.
TATTAGACTGTGATATATCAAATTATATTAAAGTCCAAATCATATTAATTTAAATAAAAATGCGTATTTGTTTATTCAAAAATACATTCATAGTTACATTTCAATTTTATTGAAACACACAAGTAGCATCATTGTGTATTGTGTGGTGTTGTTTGGTAATTGATTATTCCTGATTTTGTATTTAAAAAATACCATATTGTTTTATATCCTATTGAACCCAATAACAAAACAATTGTTCAATCGTTTTGTTGATGAAATAACTATATTTTACTACGTTTAGAAGTAACATAAAATGCGCTTATATAATATCATAATTTTTGTAAAACATTTTTACAAAAAATTGAATTAATTATTACCCAAAAAATGTTTGATAGATGGTTTTCTTCTTTACAATACACAAGACAATATCAACATTTCCGACTTTCTGGGACAAAAAAACAAATACCCCATCTCAAAAAAATGTAATAATTATTAAAAAGCGTTTAATATACCAAAGTTTTTTTTTATAAAAAGCACATATATTTATAATTGTGTTGTTGTGACAAAACTAAATATCACTGACCATATTATGTCTGTTTTGGAATCATATATTGTTTCTTATTTGTCAATGATCAAATCCAAAAATATTAGTATAATAATTATATAAAATCAAACAAAATATTGTATAGTATATTTACTTTTAATTATAGTATTAAATTTCACTTAAAAACGGTAAATTTATATAGGTTTTGTCCATTCTTTTATTTTTCTCATTGTAAAATGAATTTTTTATAATTATTAACCAAATTATCATTTTGCTTAAAATGCTTGTTATTTTTCCATTTCTTTTATTCGTTAACAATTTTCGATAAAATTTATTCTCTTTTTTTTCTTGTTTTCTTCGAAAAAATAGAGAAAAAAGTAATTATATTCAATTTCTTACTAATAATTATTAAAAATAAAGACCAACAGAAAATAGTCGTACAACAAGAAAATTGTCGTACACTTGTGTTTTTAGTATCAAACAAACCAAAAAATCGGGAATATTTTTTCACATATAAAATTTGGCTAAACAATCAGGAAAAAAATTGGGTTTTGAAAAAATAAAAACCCGACTTTATACAGAAAAATACCATAAAACAATGTGTACGACTATTTTCTGATGTACGACAGTTTTCTGGTGCTCTTTAAACTAAGTTTTATCAAATTTTGGAAAACTTAAGTGTTCGACCATTTCCAATTTCGAAGACCGTGTTTCAAATCATATCTTTCAAATATTATAAATATTTTAACAAGTTATCTTGAATATTTAAGTATATCAAACTCAAATAAAATATGTGTAAAATCGAAAAAGAACCCAAATTAATGGATTACTTTACAGTGAATCCTACAGACAAAGATGAGTGTTTTTGTAATAATTGTAATTTTGTTTACAAATTAGTAATGAATAAATAAAAAAAAGAAAGACAAATATCCGCTTATTCGGAATCTTAAACAACAACACGAGGATAATCATAATTTAATTTACAATAAAAAAGATAAATATTTTGAAAAAACAGAAGACACATAATACTAGACAAAGAAACAAAAGAAAATTTTTATAAATGTTTAAAAAAATGATATCAAGGAAAATGTTGCCGTTTTCAATTGTAAAAGATGAATTATTTCGAATATTTTGCAAGACGATTGCAGATGAAAAGTATAACCCATTTGGACTCGAAAAAATTAAAAATAGAAATGAAACAAATACAAGAAGAGATAAAAAGAAATAATGCAATTATTAAAAACCGAGAGAGTGTTATGTATTTCGTTTACTTCTGA
>NW_004440203.1:2522-6926 GCF_000330505.1 Entamoeba invadens IP1
TGTAATGTTATGTGAATATGATATTACATTAAATGAAAAAGATGGTGAAATTATAATATTAACAAAAAAAAGAGCTAATATGGTATGCGCTTTTGGAGAGAGTTTATACTATTTTGCTTAAAATAAACAACATGAATTTCCACCAAAAATAAATAGACAGGATTGCAATGCGCATAATTATCAGATTTGTAAAAAATGCAATAGAAACTGTCATTAAAATAGAAGATTAATTAACTTTATGTGATCGTATAGTTGCAAGGTTTAACAATAAAAAAGAAGACTTTGAAATATTACAATACGAATGTTTTTTTTTAAAAAAAACGTTGTATTCTTCCCTATATCACTTATTCAACATCAACCACAAAAGAAAGTGAATTTGATATTGATGAAAATTATACTAATTTGTTTGTTGGAAGAAAAGAAAACCAGATTTAATACTGTTTATTTAATAATAGAAAGTGTTCTGCAAAAAAGACTCGGATTAGGGGAACTGTTTAAGAAAAACAGACATGTTGATAAACTAAAAATACCAGATTTTGATTGACTTGAAAGCATTGTTGATGTATCAGAATTAATAAAAAAATGAAACAACACCTTTTAGTGGTGAAAAACTATAGCATTTTTTAGCTTTTTGTAAATGTAAAAAACTTCGAGAAAAAAATTGATAAAGTTTAAATAAAAGTCACCGTGGAAAAAAAGAATTGCTAAATGGAATGAAAAAATATATAGAAATAACTATTTTGGAATAATAACGAATTACTGTGTTTATTTAAAAGAATTAATATTTAAGTTTGAAATTGACACTGAGAGTCTTTCTATTAAAATGAAGTTCTATTTTGCACTCTACTATTTCATGGAAAAACATCTACAAAAAAGTAATAAACAATGAGCAATGGGTTATTTCAACATTGTTCGATTTTCTTTATTCAACCAATACTTGCACAAGAAAGTTATTCGGAAAGAGTAAAACGATATTAAATAAATATTTGAATACGAATGAAAATACATCAACCCAAATTGTTGTTTCTGTTCGTCACACAACTGGTTTATTTCGACAACTCAATATTCCGAGTTGGATTTATTTTTGAATAATTCAACTCTTTATTATTCAAGAGCTGTTAATGAACTTGGAAAGTGGTGGGTAGTTTATTGAAAACAAATGTATCCAAAACTTTACGATGTGGCAACAAGATAAGTTTGTATTCCGGCAACAGAAACAACACACGAAAGAGTGTTTTTGGAAAATAAGAAAATATTTACTGCTGATTGAGTAAACCTATCGATCAATTCTTTTGAGTTGTGTTCATTTACAAGGAAAGATGCTCAAATAACCAAAACTGAAAATCACTTTTGAATCACAAAAATAAACAATATAAACTAATTTGTTTTTGTGTTTTATGTTTTAAATAAAATGTTATTTAAAATATAAAACATTTTTTGTTGTTCGTTTCAAATTTAAAACTTGTTACCAAACAACATTTTTTCGCTTTAATATAAATTAAATCGACAAAAGTAATTGTGAAAACATTTTTTAGATTTTATTTTTGATTAAAAATGAATAACTTGAAAATAAATGCAGATAAAAAAGGCTGGATTTAAAAGATCCACCGAAGTAAAATACATATTTTTTTACCAAAATAAAAGATTACATGGTAAAATAATTTTACGTCAACATTATTTTTAATATGATTGTTTAATAAATATAATTATAATAAGTTGTTTTATAAATTCATACACATCATAATTATTATTACATACAACTATATTTAAATTTAAAAATATTTCAAATTGATGTTTTTACTGTCGTTAACAACAACTGATCATTTATTGCTTAAAACAAACGTTTTGACAAAATAACGGAAATATATTATAAGTTTGTTTAGTTTAATATCACGTTTTTTTATTAACAATTTCAAATAGCTGCTTGATGTTTTTTGAGTTCAATTAATATTATTAATACATACAAAAATAATATATTATTGGCGTTTCCAAATATAGTGAATACAAATATAATTACACAAAGGTGCTCAAACATCATTTTTACACGTTTTCAATAACAAACAAAACATCATTTGACATTATTTCACAGAAAATTTTTAAAAAATAAAAGAAATAAATTGTGAAACATCTATTGATGTTTTCATAGGAACTTTTGCTGATATATAAGCGAATAGACAAGTTTCAGAATGTGATATATTTGAGTTTGCCACTAAAAATAATATGTTATACTTTGGGTTTGATAATTTAAATGATGTGGATTTTGGAAATAAAGTAACTAATATATATTACAATTTACTTAAAATAAATGAAGAAAAAATTGAAAACAACATCAAAAATGATGATCGTATGAAACAGTATCCAATCAACATACACTAATAATGTTTTATTTTCTGTTTTTTTTGTTTTTATTGACATTTAAAATAACACTTATTTTAAATTATTTTTTATTATTTAAATATTACTGAAATATTTAATAATTTTTTAGCTCGTGTAAGTATATGCACAATACAGTAAAAAGTGTCTTTTTATGGGTTTTATATTTGTGGGTTACGTCTATTTGTGGGTCAATAGACCAATCAAATGCAAAACCCACAACTAATTATTTTATTTTCGAACCTTGAATATAGGTACACTGAGATAAATAATATAGTTTTATTATAATTAAAAAAACTACAATATTTTCTATAACACCGTTTTTATAAAAAATGGTGAATAGAATTTACTTCACAGTTCCATGATAAACCCACAAATATAAGTTTTTTTCTCTGTTTGAAAAACCGCAAATAAAAACTTTTTACTGTATATAAACTTTAAAAAACATTAAACTTTTTAATAAACTAAAGAATTTTAATTTTTAGACCACTTGAATTTTGTACAATGTTATTTAAGGTGTTAATAACTGCATTTTATTAATCTAAAGCATGCCTCGGAAAAATTTGTTTTTAAGAAAAAAAGACTGAAAAGGTTGTTTTTTTGCGGTAAAAAAATCGTCTTTGGTAAAGCCATTTTTAAAAATACGCAAATAAACGGGACATTATGTTATATTTGATTGTGATTCCAGAAGATTCAATAATTTTTATTAAATTGTTTTTGATAAATTAACTATTTGTAAATATATATCGATTTTTTATGTTTTATTAGCACAATAAAAACAGAATATAAATTAACGAAAATAAACAATTAACATATTAATTATTATTAACATTTTTTTCTAGTATTATTACCACACAAAAAAATTAATTAACCAAAAAAAATAATTAACAAATTAAATACATTTATTGATGTTTATCATAAAATTAACTCAGTGAAAATTTACATATTATTCAACGACAATTTTAATTAATATCATAATATTATTAACGTTTTTTTTTACATGTTAAATAAATAAACTATAATGTAAATAATTAACGATAATTCAATAAATTGTTTATTTCAAATAAATTACATTGTACAACATCTGTTTGTATTTACAGAACAGTTATTGTTCTGTAATTACAAATATATATTTCTAATAATTAATTAAATATTTAACTTTGTAACTAAATCGACGAAATCAAATATTTTAAAACCACGATTAAACAAACATTATTCAAAAATTAAACAATACTGTTTTAATTGAAATTACATCACAAAAAATAACTTGTAATTAATATTTGATTTATAAAAAATTACAAACATTAAAAATTGAATAAAATGATATCACGTGCATTATTAACATGAAAAATAATGGTCATTTTACAACATGTCATAAAAATTGCATCACAATTAACAATATTTCTATTTTAAAAAATCATCTGTGTTACCAAAAATACAAATTGATAACTATTCGATTTATCTTTCGATTGGTTAAATATTTGGTTGATACTTAATAATGTACAACATAATTGTTAAAATATTTTATATTTTATTTTGTTTTTATTGTTAAAATAAATGTATTGTAAAATGAGTAGCATTGGTCATTCAACGTGCCAAACAATAAAAATATAAACCGTTGATTTGTTTGGAATACAATACATTTAAACAAATTTATAATAGAATACAAACAGTTAAAAAAATAATGACATCAATAAAAACATGATTATTAAGTCTTTTGTATTTTAATGAACAACAAAACACCAAATTAAAAAAATATTTAAAACATTATAACAATCCATTCGTTTCAAATCATAAACCAATAGTTTTTTACACCTTACTTTGTTTGAACATTAAAAACACAACAATAAATATAATTTTCAATATATAAACAGTTATATTTGAATAAGGAACAACAAATATTATATTAATATATCATTAAAAACAGCTTATTTTTTACATATACATATTGAAATCAATAAACACAAAATTATAACTTTTATGTATTTGAACTTGATTTTTAGTAAATAAACATTTTGACATTCAAATAAA
>NW_004440203.1:7026-10140 GCF_000330505.1 Entamoeba invadens IP1
CAACATATCAACAACAATATTGAAATATGTTTACAAAAAATACACAACTATAGTTTTTTAATTCATGTTAATTTTTAGTCAACCAAAAATGATTTAATGTCTTATGAACACGTTTAAGTGAGTCGCAAGTAAAATCCTAAAATTTGTGTAAACTGTTATATTCTTTTAATTTTACTATTATTTTTAAAACTTTTAGTTTGATGTTACATTTTACACATTGTAAAGTTACCACTTTTAATATTTTAGGCTGTTTTTAAATCACCAGTGTAGCAATAAACGGTAAAACCCAATACACCAACTGTTGTTATCAAATTAATGAAAATTACTATTTAATAATTATATCAAAATGTAGTTTTTTTGTTAATTTTTTTTAAAAATTTATGTTCAGAACGAATTTAAATTATTAATTTATAGATTAATAATAATTTATTAATAGTTTAATTTTTTAGGTTTATTTGTGACTTTATTTTACTATTAATATTTAGTTGTTATTAATTTCTTATATAGTTTTAATAAATGAAAATATTCGTTTTATAAAATGTTATTTGATTGTTTTTGACAAAATGTACTATTTCATAATATATCATTTAATACATAATTTAATACATAATTATATTATTGTGGGTTAAACATTAGTTAAGTTATTGTTAATTTTATTATATTGTTATAATAAATTTGTATGATTTATTATATTATGTATTTACTATAACAATTAACCAGTTGTTAATAGTTTCAAAACTTAACGTTTTTACTATCAAACTATTTTAGTATTCTAAGGATGAGGTGAGTTTTATTTTAATTTGCCAAAATTTTTTTAGTGCAAAAAAACAAATTTTTAAAGGCATGTCTAAAGTTTAATTTAAATGAACGAGAAACGAAAAATTGTATTTATAATTTTAATATTACAACAATTAATAATTAATTGATAAAATATAAATATATAGTAAGTGTAATAACAATTTTGTATCAATCTAAAGCAAACAGTTGTTGATTAATTTGTGAACCCTATTATGAATTTCTAATCCCATAAAAAATTAACTTTGTTGATTACACTAGTTACATTGATTACACTTATCATTTTATTATAAATAAATAATAATATATCAAGAATTGCACATTGTGTAATATTCGAACTAATAATATTTATACACACAATCAAATAGTTTGTAATTAAATGACAGAACAATTACTGAGTGATAATGTTGGAATCTTTAACATTGGTTCATTTAAAACCAAAATCGGATATGCTAATAAAGAAGCACCTGAAGAAGTGTTTAAAAGTGTTGTTGGATACTTAAAATGTGTGTATTATGGTTGTGGGCAGGCAATAAGAGATACTTATGTTGGTAAATATTTTATTCACAATTGTTATTCAATGAATTTGAAATATCCAGTCCAACGTGGTTTAGTTAGTGACCGAGATAATTTTGATTATATTGTTCATTATAGTATTTTTGATTGTTTGATCGAATATTCATAAGAATCACCAGTTTTGTTAACAGAATCAATAAATTACACCAAAACAACAAGAAAAAATCTTTGTATGACTATGTTTGAAGGGTTTAATTGTCCATATTTTTGTCTTGTTTCGCAGCCAGTATTATCATTGATGTCGACTGGTCAAAGTACCGGTTATTGTGTTGAATGTGGTGATGGAATAACACAATTTGTACCAATTTATGAAGGTTCATAAATTGAAAAGGGTGTGTCGTGTTTAGAACTTGCTGGTCAAGACGTTCACGATTCAATCGAGAAAATTGCAAACCAAAAGGGATTTACTTTTAAAGAATTTAATGAAAGATTAATTCTTGATGAAATAAAAGAAAATATGTGTTACGTTGCTCAAGACTTTGAAAAAGAAAAGGAAAAAGAAGCAAACGAACTCGAAAAGATATACAAACTTCCTGATGAAAGAGAAATCAAGCTTGGTGCCGAAAGATTTGAATATACTGAACAATTATTCAATCCAAATAAATATGGAAAAGATATGAATGGTATTGCTGTTCAAGCTAATGATTCTTTAATGCATAATGAACCAAATCTAAGAACTGAATTGTACGGAAATATTGTGTTGGCTAATGGAAGCACAATGATGCCTGGCTTTGTCGAAAGATTTAACACCGATCTTACAAAAATTGCACCAGAATCTAGGAAAATAAATGTAACTGCACCACCCAATGGAGATATTGCTGTATATATGGGTGGCAAAAATCTTTGCAAGTTTGTCAACTTTTAAATCTGCTTGTGTGTCATTAAAAGATTATGATGAATGTGGACCAGATATCATCAACAGAGTTTGCCCATAAAACATTTCTGCTTTTTGTTTATTTCAAATATTCGCAATTAATACAAACAGAATTAATAAATATTGAATATAATATAATTATATTAATATATATAATATGTATAATATGAATGTTAACTAGAATTTGATTAATATTACATTTATTAATTTGTTATTAATGCACTATTTTATAAACTGTAACTTTTTGAAACTGATAAAACAGTTAATATATAAACAAAAATATCAAATCAAGTTTAATAAAGTATTTGAGTTTGTTAAGTGTTCTGTATGTTATTATTTTGGATACATATACTCTATAAAGCATAACAATATAACGTGTGTTATCAATACAAAATCAAAGTACCATTTAACGTTTGTTATACACCACAAGTTATAAATTGAAATACTGAGCATACTCATTTTTACCCACAATAATAGCATCGTGTGAAATTCATCAAAGTTGGAATTTTCAAATTTCATAAAAAGAAAATACAACATTTTGGATTTGGTGTGGTAATACACTTTTTGAGCGAAACTGTTTATGCTGTTATTTGTGTCACCAAACAAATCTGCTAATAATAAACAGAGAACAACCGACGAAATGACAAAAGGCAAAATTAAATACATTTTAATCACATTAATAACACCATAACTGAACACTCCCAATAACAATGTAGTAAGAGAAAATATACTCAATTTATATGTATATGAATCATATGTTCCGATCATATTATTGTACACAGCAAATAATATAAAACAATCGATAAGTGCGATAGCCTCATATTTGCACATTTCAACACACCAAATAAAGTCATATTCATTGGAGTGAT
>NW_004440203.1:10240-15030 GCF_000330505.1 Entamoeba invadens IP1
TTCCACTGAATTCAAAATCAGCTCGATAGGAGATATAATGTTGGTATTCTTTTCTCATTTCATCGTCGTTTCATCAAAACGGAAAACGTGTCTCCATGTTGTATTGTAAATATAATGCCCAAAACTTTTTTCAATTAAAAAAGTCCAAGTTGGTAATTTTTCGATTGCATTTTTTATTATTTTTGAATTTAAAAAATTGTCACTTTCAATACAAACAACAACTTTAATTTCTTTTGGTATTTCCATTTGATGAATTCTGTTAATAGTAGTCGTATCAAATAATGCGTCTTCACCGAAATGCATTATCAAAAGTTTAAGATTTGGGTATTTGTGCCAATTTATTTGATACAAAGAGTGTGTGTTGTTATTGTCAATAACTAATTTGGACACTTTTGATGTGTTGGTTGTTTCGACAGTTGGATTATTGTACGTTTTGAATTCAACATATTTTTTTGAAGCGACAGAAACACAATTTGACGGAAAATTGAATCGATTCAAATTTAACAAATTAGAAAACACCCCATCAGTGTAATTCACTTGGGTAACGTTTTTGAAACCCATATGAATTGGTACATCAATTTGTTTTGGAATAGTCAAAGTTTCTATATTGGGAAAATTTTTATTAATTATGCATAATGACTCGGTTGTTAAAAGAGTTTGAGAACAAAGTTGTTCATTTGTAATAACCACGGGTATAACAATACATGTGCTTGATTTATTTAATTAACATATGATCTATTTTTCAAAAGTTTGTATTTGGGGTGTGCAATTTTACATTCATTTTGTTTATTATTTTTAGAAATTATTTTTATGTACAGTTAGTTTCAAATTAATTTAAAAATGTTCAACAAATAAATAAGATTGTACCAAATAAAATAAAAATATTATCAAAATAAATTTAAAGTGTTTCACAAAAAAACAAAAATGTACATTTTTAAATGTCTCATAATCAATTATTATTGTTTCAAATAAAATTGTTTTTGTACAAATTAAAATTGTTTCAAAATTGACATTTTTTGTTTCAAATAAAATTAACAAAAATGATAAACATTTAGCTATAAATCGTTTCTTTTCATCACTTTTTCGGCCATTTCGTTGAAAAAATTACCAATTACTTTTCTGACATCAAACTTTTCGATACTTTCAAAACAATCTCCAATATTTTTTAACAGTTCTTTTAAATCATTGTTCTCGAGTTTACCAACTCTAGTTTTCCATATACCAAAAATGTTTTCAATCGGATTGCACTCTGGAGAATATAGAGCATTAAAAAGAACTCTGCAGCCTCTATTTTCCGCAATCTTGATGATTTCTTTTTGATGTACCACAGCGTTATCCAACACAAAAATGACATTTCCAAACAAACAGATATAATGTTCAACAAGCAATTTAAATCCAGCAGAAAATATATCTCCATCAACGACTTGGTTAAACACCCTGCAAAATTTGTCTCCACTTTCTGCAATCGAACATATACAACTAATATTGAATGTCGACAGGAGAGAAATTCTAAAATGTTTTTGCCCTTTTAAACCCCAACGTTTTGTTCTTACATTACCTAATTTCCAATGAGATTCATCAACAAACACTACAGCAAATCCGGCTTTTTGACAACTTTTCAATTCTAACAATCTGTTGACACATAGTTCTTTATTTTCTAATGTGTTGGCAACTTTTCCTCGTATTGACACTTTTTAAATGACAGAGGATCTAGTTTGACATTTTTCATCAATTTTTCATTGGTTATGTACCTGTCTAATGAAGATACAGAAATATCGTAATTTTTTTCTGCTAAGGCCTTTTTGGCTTGCCTCAAAGACATATTTTGTTGACAAAGAAGCGAAGTTACCTCTTTCAACATGTCGTCTGTATATTTTGGTTTTCTTCCTTTCTTCTTCTTTGTTATATCGCTTCCATCTTTCAATTTTTTAATATAAAATTTCACTCTTTCTGTTGGTATTTTGGTTTTATTTACATACCAATCAACGGATTGAGACAATCCATTTTCTTCATACAACTCTCTAAGATATGAAATTTGTTCATCCGTGAGAGTATTGTAACATCTTTTTCGGTGCTTTTAATGTCTTCTTCCATTTGAGAAGATAATTGAGGATGATAATTGATTTGTTGTTCTAAAAGTGTATTTTCAGTAACTGGAGAAACATTTGGGGGAGTGTTTGGAGGTTTACATAAAGGTCCTATAAAAGGTTGTATGAAAAATGCAATTTCAGACTTAGGCACACATTCAATAGAGTCACTCATATTGATTATAAAGTTTAAACATGGGTTAATATATTCATTTATTTTGTTAAATATATTTAGAAGTTATAACATTTGCCAATTATTTAAGTTATAATTTTTATATTTTTGTTAATTTTATTTGAAACAAAAAATGTCAATTTTGAAACAATTTTAATTTGTACAAAAACAATTTTATTTGAAACAATAATAATTGATTATGAGACATTTAAAAATGTACATTTTTGTTTTTTTGTGAAACACTTTAAATTTATTTTGATAATATTTTTATTTTATTTGGTACAATCTTATTTATTTGTTGAACATTTTTAAATTAATTTGAAACTAACTGAAATAAATTTTAATTGTATTTCAAGTAGAAAAATAAAAAACGGTCAACAAGCAGGGTCTATCACGGAACAGGAAAATAAGGTACTTGTCCCAAAAATGCATTTTGTTTTTATGACAAAAATAAAGTAGTTTTAGTAAAATTCATAGTTATGTTTGTTTTTGCGATCTTCAAAACATTTTCTTTACAGATGGTGACTTTTTGCCGCGGTAGTTTTTTTTAAAACAACAGTTAACAACAAAACTATAAAATATTAAAATGTATAGTATACAAATAAATAGTTTAATAATATAATATTTATATTATATATAACATAAAACTATTTATTATAATTGATAATATTATAAATATTAATAATTGTTTAATAAAGATGAAATAATAATTTAACTTATTAAAATATAATTTGTTATTAACCAACCTTCTCTTAACATAGTTAAATGAAATTAACCAGAACAAAGCTGTAAACTTGCTATTACTCGTTAAAATTGATTTATTGTTGCTTTTCATCACTTTAAAACATCAGACAGTGGTTTAAAACACCAAATTAATATAGAAAAATGTAATAAAATGGATCATTACAAAACATTGAATCACGATACTTGATGTTGAATAAAACATATATTTACCATATTTATAAGTAATAATTTACTTAAAAACTGTCACTCAATTTGTTGGTTGGTGTGTTTTAATATAAATCACAATTATTTTATTTTAAATTAACAATTATAATTATAACTAACAACTTTTATATATAAAATAATAAAAAATATTATAAAAAGTACTATAAAAAACAAGTTGGTGGAAAAATCTGGCTCGTTTTAAATTATAATAAAATATAATATTTATTATTATATGTAATAAACTATTTAAATTTTTCAAAAACAAAATTAAAAAATAAAAAACCAAAAAATAGTTATAAAACTATAATTTGAAATTATTACAATTCACGTCGATAAAATTGATATTTTGAATACGAAAACGGAGTTTAGTAGTTACAGAAGAGTTCTTGAACTGGCTTGTAAAAAATGGAGCTCCGAGTCGGTGAATTCTTCGCAATGACATACAGTTGGTAAGATGGGACAAATGTGGGGTTTGTTGAGCCACAGCGTGATACCGTTGGTGTTGTTTTGTATTTGTATTACTACTACACACAAATGACACAAACAACTGGATTAATTAAGGATGAAACAGTCAAACAACAAATAAGAAAATTGGTGAATTTCTTGTTGTATCGAGATTGGAAGAATATTATAAAGCCAGAATTAATTTAAAAAAATATTTGTCTCTGAGTTTTTTCTAATACTAAAGTCGGCTTTAAGCTCGCCGAAAAAATCTATGAAAACGAAGTGGACATAAAATAAATACCAGTTTGTTGATAAAACAAATTACAAAAAACTTTTGTCAAGTCATAAATCTAACTAACTAAATATCTTAATGCGAAAAATATTTTATAATCAGGATATAGATAAGATATGAACAAGCAAATGTAAAAAAAATATATTTGTTTTGTAAAAATAAAGAAAAAAATGAAAATAAAAAAATAAAACAAAATAAATATATGTTTTGTATTGTCGAATAATTTATAAATATATAAAAATAGGATTTTAAATATAATTATTGATTTGTAAAATTTAATTAAAAATAATGAAATAATAATACAAATAAACATGTTTATAATAAAATTAAAAAAATACAGTTAAAAGTAATTGAATTTTTTTTAGAAAAAATAATATATATTTATATTATAATTGTAATATTATTATTTGATGAAAATATTTGAAATTTATTTAGCAATGTAATTTTAATAAAAGTTGATAAACATGAACAAAACTTATATTTGTCTTTTTGACTTGTCATGATAATACTAATTAGGTTGAGGGCATATGGCGCAATGGAAACGCATCAGACTTCGGATCTGAGGATTGCAGGTTCGATCCCTGCTATGCTCGTCTTTTTAATGATTTTCAAACAACCTTTTGATCACAATATTTTATGGAAAAAACTTGATATTCTTAAACTTATATTATATATGTTTATTTTTATATTATATATGAAATAAATAACAAAATGAACTATTATTTCTTTTTTGAAGATCTTAATATTTTGACAAGAAAACAAAATAAAAATATTAGTTTGAAAATTTTAAAAATATAAAACTTTTTAAGTAAAATTTATTAGATAGGTAGTGTTATAAGATCAAAGA
>NW_004440336.1:0-1376 GCF_000330505.1 Entamoeba invadens IP1
ACACAATTTGTGAGAGACAAGTGGAGATGATGCTGTCTGAGTTCTATGATCTCCCACTTACCCGCAAAAGGTGGATTGAAGATTTTAATGTGTTCATGGGAGGAGGGAGAATCGCGGGATCACAATTGAGAAAGATATTCAGTACTTTAAAAACAAGGTAACATTCCTCTCTTGAATCTCGACGAGAGGAATGCTCAAAATGCCTTCATATCAAAGTGACAAGAAAAGAAAAAGTTTGTAACTCATCATTGATATTTTCTAAATAAAAACTTAAAATTTTATTGAAATTAATAAATAAAATATTTTTTGGAATCAAATTTTAACCATTTTTGTCGAAATATTTCAAATGGAAAATTAAGATATGGTATTATTTTTGAAATAAAATAATAAAATAATAGTTATAATGAAAAACCCTCAAACAACAATTTAAACTATAAAGAACAAAAAAGATCAAAAGTCAACACGGCTCAACACGGCTTTATCGAGCCCACTTTCATTTCTTATATTACATTACAACAAACCCATATATTGCTTATAATTTGATTTATTTTTCGTTGTTTTTAATTTTTTATTTATTTTAATTATAAACCAAAAATAAAAAAGATATTTTTTATTTTTAGAACACACTTTTTTAATCTTGGCATATTTTCATTTTGGTAAAAACGTTTCAAAAATTTATCAATACCCATAGAAATCTTCCAATTTGTTCTGTAACCCCTCTGTCTCCGGTAATGGCTCTGTGGCCTACCTATAAAAAACACAATTAAAATATAAACATTTTGTATTTTGTTTAGCCTTTAAACAACACATTTTTTTAAAAAAAATTAAAAAGTCTTTTAAATATTTATCAATGTTTTTCATAACCCGATTATTTGCTCATTTATCAACAAAATTGTTTTTTTTCATAAAAATAATGGTATTTTTTCAATTAAATTGCCACACATTTTGTTTTTTTCTTGTTAATTTTGAAAACCAGAATTTTGCCGACCCATAAACTAATTTGTCTTATAAACTTATTAACATCTTAATTACCCATTTTAAGTCATAATTTCCCCATTATTTTATTCAGTTCCATCTACAAATTCGTAATTTGTCTGCTTTCTAATTATAAACCAAACAAAACAAACTAAAAAAAACTTTCCCTTTAAAACTCGAAAATAAAATTATAAAAAATGATTTACCAACAACATGCTAATGTTGTTGGTGGACACTGTATCGACTGTTTGCTTTGTTTGTGTTTTAAATAGCATTATACACATGTGTTTATAAACCAACACAACCAAGGATGGTTTTTTACATTATCATTTTTAAATACCGTCTTTATTTTTTTTAAATAATATGCAAAAGAAATAAAGTAAATATTTATTCTAGTATCG
>NW_004440334.1:0-1745 GCF_000330505.1 Entamoeba invadens IP1
ATATACGGGGAGAGATTGTGATAAAATATAATATATAATATGTGTGAGAGCGAGATAATTTAATTTGCCACGGTCGTTGACCACTTTTTGTGTAGTGTGAACAAAATGTTTGAATGTGTGTTATAGGATAAATAAGAGAACACGATTCTCTTCCGAAATAATATATTTTATCCACAAAAAATATAAATGATTCATTTTTATTCATTGGTTATTTTTGGGTTTTTATTAATTTCTAAAATTGCAAAACAACAAAAACAAAAATAAAAATCACATGTTTTATACTTCCCAAAACTGCAGAGCAGGGTTTTTCTTTTCCAAAATACGTGTAAATATTGTTTTTTCCTTTAAAAGTTTCTAATAAATTCCCCAACCAGTTTATGGACCCCCTATATTTATTAATGGTAATTTGGAGTGAAAAATCCATTTTAAAAATACCATTTTAATAAAATGTATTTTTTAAAAATAATCAATTTAAAATGTATTGTTTACTTAACATTGAAAACTATTAAATAAGTAAATCAAAAGAATAATAAAATTGCTATTTATAAAAAGATCAATTTGGAGTCAAAAATCTGGGAGTGAAAAAACCGGCAATCAAATTTGATGTTTAATTAAAGACAATTATATAGATAATTACAAATAATTACTTATCAAGTACCACATAAAAGCATCATCTATATAATAAAATTGAATTATTAATATAATATTTACCAAAACCTTTAACATTTTTACGTTTATTATTTAAACTCTTCATTGTATTAGAACAACAATCTGAAATAACACATGCAAGATCATTCTCTTAAAGACTCTTTTGTTTAAAAATATTTCAAAAAACAATAATTTTTTGTTGTAATATTTTTCGCCAAACATAACATTTCCAAATTGTAAAAAATGTAATATGTTGTTTTTGTCAAAAAACGTCTTTGGAGGAAGTACATCATCAATGATAACACTTTTTTTGCATCCAGAACAATTAAGTGATGTATAAATTAACGATTTTGAAGTACTTAAATATTTTCACCAAAAGTATAGAAATTAATACACTTTTATTGTAGTTTTTTGTCACTGGTGATATTTCTTAGCGACAAATAACAAACCTATATTTACTTAATTGATAACTATATTAAAACCAACTGTTAAACTTTGTGTACAAACATCATTTCGGACATCACTTTCAAATAGAGTTTATAATGATAAAATGTGTCATTATGTTAAAGAAAAAAAGAAAAAGTTTAAAAAAATGGATGTGTTTCAACTGATGTAATTTAGTAATAGTTACAACACGACAACTTTCTATTTTATTAACAAAAAAATGTTCCCAAACATTTTGTATTCGATGTTAGTGTTTTTAATGATTCACAAACTTCATATAACATTAAAAATCAAACAGAAAGTGTATTATACGAATATGGAATTATAAATTCTGTCAATTACATTATTTCGGATGGTTTTTCAAACAACAATGGTCTAAATGTTATTTGTGTTAAAAGTATATTTGTGTTGTTCATTTAATAAATCTTATTTTTTATGATTACATTAAATCCATTCCAGAGTTAAATGATTCTTTAAAAGGATTAACATAATATTGAAAGTGTACCAAATGTCACCATCAAAATGTTTCATATTTAAAAAGAAGTGTGTGAAAAATGAAGAAAAATATTATTGTTTAAAGACTTTTTGCAAAACACTTTTTAATTCATGTTGTAAACCATTGGAAAGTGCTCTCCAAATGGAAAAAAAACATA
>NW_004440334.1:1845-4629 GCF_000330505.1 Entamoeba invadens IP1
CGCTTCAACATTTTTTCGGGTTTAGAACTTCTGTTTAACATAGACTGGAAACAAATTGCACGAGATGGGTGCCTAAAGAGATTCGGAGAATTGATTAAAAAACAGGAGATATAATAATATATTTTCTCTATCCTCCTGAGCCCGACAAATATTTAGATGAATCTAAAAAACAATCAGAAGGGTTATAGAAAAAAATGATAAACTTTCCCGATAATTACACCCAAAAACAACAATTGATTTTCCAGTGAGTGATATAATTGTATCAAGTTATGATTGTGTATTCAAAGAAATACAAAAAATCGAAAGTATTTAGAAGATAAATAAATGAACAAAAATCAAGTTGTTGACAACCTTTTAATGTCTTGGAACAACAAATATTGTTTATATCTAAGGGAATTATCCCATAAATACTTATCCCCTCAATCAACTAGTACTGACCCCGAGAGGGTGTTCAGTATAATGGGTACAGTGTAATCAGACAAAAAAACGTATGTATCCTAATACTGCTTCAAAAATTAAATTTTTAAAAAAATCAATTGGAATAATTGTAAGTTAAGTTATTTTAGTTTATTTTCGTTAAAATTATAAAAAATTTTTGAATCTCGATAAAATTGATATATTTTGTTTTTATAGTTAAAAAGTGTTATTATTATAATGATTTGACATGAAATTAAATTTTAATTAAACAATTAATTATTTTATGGTTTAATGTTACAATTGTCTTTTTAAAATTAATCAAGAAACAAAAATTGTTATAAAAATATCAATTAAAAATATCTTTTATAATTTGTTTCAGTTCAAAAACTATTAAAAAACAATATAATGATATAATAATATCATTTTTTTTCAACATCCCAAAATTATTTAAAGACAATGAAAAAATGATTTGTGGCACAGAAAAATAGGCAAATTGCAATTAAAATATCAGGGACATAAACTATATGCACAGAGCCTGTTAAAAGAAGATCTGACAACCATAATCTTCAATTTGATGAGGTGCATTGGTAATTTCTTCTTTTTTAATGTGGTGTCGTGTTAAATGGTGTATAGAGTTGTTGCAAGTGAAATTATTTATATACGAATTTCATCAAATCATATCCACTCAGATAATGATATCGGTTTGTGATGGCAAGACACAAAGTAAACATAAATTAAATTTACAAAAAAATAATTTTTATTGTTTTGTTTAAGAGAGTCTTAAACTTTAAAATATAAATTGTTTTTCAAAATGTGTAACATTTTTATCAAATTATTATCCTTAGGAAGTCACTCGTTTTTGCTGATTTTTTTGCTGGAAAGGGAAAACTAAATATTTTCTATCCAGATCTTTTTGTAAACAAAAAAACAAAATGTGTAACAATAAATTCAAGCATTCATTTTGAACCATACACCACATATCAAGCGATTGCAATCACTACACAATTTGTGTTGCAAATGTCACAACAAGTAGTTGTTTTTCTTTCTTTGCAGTAGTGATAATACTCAGATTTTTACATATAATGGTTTTGTTGTACTTGTTATCTAGACGTTCTGTGGTGATGTCAAAACCCATTTTTTATTGATTTTATTTGCTTTGTTTGAGGAAGTCTTGGTTGTATCAAAATGTTTGAAATGAAAAACTAGGACAATTGAAAACATAGGTTGTGTATAAAAGTCATCCAGAATTGTTTATTTCATCATGATATTTTTCTAAATAATCTTTGTCACTCGAAACATTGTCACCATCAAAACTTTCAAGCTACTCTGTTTCTTTTTTTATTTTGTTTTTTGTTGTTTTTGTTGTTTTTTGTTTTTTTATTTATAAAAAAGTGATTTAATTATAAATATCCAATCTTGATATAAAATATCAAGATTTCTCTTCCTAAGGTTAAAACAAATAAAACAAAAAACACCAATATAAACTGTATTTAAAAATGATAGCGCAAAAAATAAAATTTAAGTAATATTTCTAGAATATTTATACAAACCAACCATCCTTTAATTTGGGAATATTTTATTTTTGGTCTTTTTACTGGTCACGTTTTTATTCACAAAAAATAGAATTTATTTTTTTCACCTGTTTTTTCTTGTTTTATTGTCTCTTTTTTTTACAAAGAAAAATTTTAATTTAGATTTAGAGAAATTTTTTACCCAAAGATGTATCAGAAACAACATTTGTTTATTTTGTTTTAATTATAGTACAAAACAACAATAAAAATACACAAAAAGGATAAAAGAATCACAACCAAAAAAACAAACACTTTTGAAAATTGTTTTATTTTACTAAAATAAACCAAATTCACTTTTAAATCGTTCTTTTTGTTATTACTAAAAACAATTTAAAAAAGTAATTATAAAAGAATAATAAAAAACATTAATGAAAGAGACAATTAAACAGACATTTTTATGAAATTTACAAATAAAAAAAAGAAACACAACTTTAAATATCAATGGAAGCGATTGATAAAATAATAATAAGATCACTTCAAAATGATAATTCATATTCTTCAATCCAAAGATTTTACAACGTTTCACCGAACCGAATATCAAGGATTAAGAAGGTGTTGTCAGGAGAAATTGTAATTCCTTTAAACAAAAGAGGGAGACCAAAAAAGAGAACAGGGTTGGTATGTTAAATGGTTGAAAAACAAACCACTTCAAACCCATTTTCAACTTGTCGTGAATTGGCACAAGCCGCAAACGTTTCAAAGTGTCACATTTATAACATACGGAAAGAACAAAATTTCAGTATAGTAAAACAAAGTCTACACATACTTTACAGAAAAACAAATTTTAACAGGTACA
>NW_004440334.1:4729-6010 GCF_000330505.1 Entamoeba invadens IP1
ATGAGTCGAGATTTTGTTTGTTTCCAGATAAAAAATATTGTTGGATGCGACCAACAAAAATTAAGAGTCTTTTGAACAAAACAACAACAAAATGAAAAAAGAATCAACATAAACACGTTAAAAAAACAACACAACAAATACCCAAATATAATTCGAGTTTAATGGTTTGGGGTGCGATTGGTCGAGATAATAAATCAAAATTAATACTTTGCAAAGACAGAATGAAAGCCATAGATTACCGTTCCGTGTTAAAAAATAATGGAGTCATCGAAGACATGACAAAACACAGAAACAAATTGTTTTTTCAACAGGATGGTGCACCACCACATAAAGCACTTGAAACAATGAGATGGTTAAAAGAAATGAAAACAAACCCAGTAGAATGGCCATCTTCTAACCCCGATTTGTCACCAATTGAACATCTATGGGCAATTCTTGAAACAAGAATTCGCAAGAAGAAAAAATTGTTTAGAACAAAAAGTCTTTTGTTTAGAGCACTTAAAAAAGAATGGAAACAGTTGCCAATTTCAATGATAAATAAGTTAATGGACTCATTGATAAGCAGATTTAAAATATATAAAAAGGAAAAAGGAGGTCCAATCGGCCACTTGAGCAATTTTAAACTATTTAACAAATACGAAAATTGTTTAAATTAATTCAATATTTTAGTTTTTTTTGTTTATTTGACAGTTAATCGTCTTTAAAATTTGGTGGTCATAATTGATAAAAATATAACGATAACGAAATATAAATAAATTAGGATGTTTGCCCAATGTTTAAAGATAAAAATAGGTAATCCAAAATGGGCGCTATCGATGAAATGGAAACGGTTTATATTAGTTAAAAATGTGAATGTTGATTTTTTAATTAAAAATAAATATATTTGGCATTACAAAATTTTGGTAAACTGATAATTTTCGAATATAAAAATGCATAATAACTAATAAAAATATATAATTATTGTATATTTTTTTAGCTTTGATATTTTGGTTGTTTAGGTAGATCTTTTAAACAATATATAAGATCACGAGATTTTGTAGATCACGATAAGTTATAAAAAATATTTAGCAAAGGATACTTTGGTGTTAAAAAAACATACAAACAGCAAAGTATCAGTCAACAATTGTACACTTTCGACATAATCTCTATTAACTCTTAATAATAAACAAAATATTATACAATTTGATTTGGAAAATGCAACAATAAGATAAATTTTATAATATATCTTTTATAATACTTCATCTTTAAAATATAATAAAAAAATAATTGATGTTTCTTATT
>NW_004440334.1:6110-18294 GCF_000330505.1 Entamoeba invadens IP1
GAATTCAAGAAACGCCGAAAATTCTCCTGAAATTTGTAGAACCGAGTGAGACGGAGCATTGAAAAGAAGGCTCATAAAGACACACTCAAACAGTCTGTTTGTGCACCGTTTCACCCACTTTCCAAGTCCTCCCTTGGCGCGGATCCCCCCCTGATCCCCCCCCGCAAGCGGGGGGAACCACATCCGCGTCCACACAGTACGGACAAGGAAAGTGGGTGACATGGGGACGCACAAACAGTGGCTGAAAAATGGACTTCCTTCAAAAAACACTCGCGGCAAATATTTTTTTTTGGTAAAGGTGGTGGTGGTCAATGTAGGTCCCATTAACAATTATATTATTTTTTTGTTAATCGTGGCTCAAAAATGCATTAATTATCACTTTTTACTAATGGTATTGTAATTTATATTAACACTCCATTGGTTTATTATTATAATAGTAATATTTGGGAATTGAAATTTGTTAAATAAAGTTCTTTTAGTTGGTGCAAATTATACGTATAAAGACGGGTTTTACATTTTAAATAATATTCAGGTTTTGTTGAAAATGTTAAAGACAAAGGTTTTGTGTCTAAACTAAACTATTAATTAATAACAATAAATTATATTACAATAGTATATTATTAATGAACATAAAAATCACAAAACAAATTCTATTAACATAGTTGAATAAAATCTAATTTTTACTATAAAAACATTAAAAAGTTAAATGGCAAATTACCACATTGTAAAAATAAGTTATTATTTATGTTATTAAAAAATCATAACAATACATATTAATTAAAATAGAATCATAAGGCAAATACCAACAAAAACCATCATAAAATACAAGTCATATTAATCATTACATTTAACATGTAATAATGAAGGTTGTCTATCTATATTTACCATCCACACCTTTTCAGCCCATCCACAGTAAACTATGCCATAGTATTTTATCACAAATTATATGTTATTATATAAATTATTCAATTTTATTAATAAATTAGCATTTTTATTTTTTGATTGAATATAGTTATTAAGGCGACCTTCGAGATTGTCACGACCCAAGTAATCCTAAGATCTTTTGGGTCGAATTTATTATTTTTTTGTAAATCGGCATTTTACTTTCCTTTTTACCAAATAAAAAAAATATTTTAAAAAATTTAACATTTTTTTCTGAATTTACACATTGTTGAATTGGTTAAATAAAATCATCATTAACCTTAACAGATCGTTTTATCAATTTTCATAACAAAGTTATCTACACAATCAAACGTTCAAATAAACAAAAAAATCAACACAAACAGTGTTGATACAAAGGTAATTCTCAAATTAAATATCCACTTAAATAATAGTTGTTTATTACATTGATTTTATTGATTGTAAATAATAACTTTTGTGCAATGACTATGATATACATTAAAACAAAAATAAACGATTATCATCAAGTTCATTGTGTAAATACGTCAATGTACACAATTTTCGTTAAACGACTTTTGTTGATAATTACATGTAAAAGAGTTGTTATAGACAATTATTTTTTTTATAACTATCGTTTTATTGTTATTCATGTAAAAACACATAAATAAACATATATACCTTAGTAACACCACAACATTTATTATATATAATAGAAACATGTATTGATTATTAATTTCAATAATTTAATAACAACAGATGATATATCATGTTTCACTGTTAATCACAACATTTCCCATTTTTATAAAATGTCAAAAATTAAACATGATAAATTTTTGTGTGAAAACGTGTAACATCAAACCTGAACTTGAAATCGTTACATTAAAATTACTGGAATAGCACAGCTTAAAACATTTTTGCTATTAACTTGTTGCTCTCTTATATATATACATAAGATATAAAAATAAATATTCTATCATCAAAAAGCAAAAGCAGACAATAAAAAAATTATAAAATTGATTCCAGTTCTTTGTTGTGGTTAATTAAGTTAGTCATTTAAAAAAATAAATACACTTTGATGATTATTTTAAAATTCAATTATATACATATTTTTATTATAACAGTTATTTTTTTTGGTTCAGACATAACAATGAATTAAAACATAAATGTTTCTATTTTTGGATTTAAATAATGATGCTTATGTTATCCAAGTAATACACAAACATTTAATAACAATTCAATTGTATTTAAATTGAATATTAATAAAATAGAAAAATATTTTTAATTAAATTTATAAGATACATTTAATCGTATCTAAGAGACAACATTAATGTAATTAAAAAACAAATTGGTTTGTTATCATCATTTTTAATTTGTTCACGTGTATATTTGATTATTTATCATAAACATAATTAATGTAATTGTTAGTTATATCAACCAGTAAATATATTTTTATTTAAACGTAACATGTACAAATGGGTTGTGAACAACAAGTAGTTAAAAATATTTATTTACATTCTTTTCATTATATAATATTTATGTATTTGTTTAGTTTGAAATTATATGTTTACACACTCAAAAAGTTTACACATTAATAATTTTATCCATTTTTACAATGAGCGTATAGAGTATAAAAATGAATCATTTTATCTTAATTATCATAATACAATTATTAAAAGTAACTGTATTATCATGTTATTATTTCACTATTCAAAAACAGTTATGATGTCATTTTCATAATGTGCTATTTATGTGTGTAGTTAGACACAATAAATTAAAAAGATAATACATATTCAATAAAGATATTTCCATGTTATTATCGACAGTGAGTTATTGGAAAATAATCGTTTTTAATGTAGTTACACAATGAAAATGGTCACACCTGTTCTAAATATAAAAGATATTTTCATAAATCGAAAATATGTCAAAAAACTATTATCTATGGTTTATGTTTACATCAAAAATTACATTTAAACATGATGGTTAATTATTTATTATCCATTCCATGTCTTGTCATATTGGTAACTGTATGTGTAAATATCAAAAAACTACAATTTTAAATTGAAATACAATTGTTTAAATATGAATAATTTGAAAGAAATACCATTATTTTTTTGTTTACCAAATATTTTTTTTGTAATCACTTTTTTACACAAAAAATAATTAATTAATTAATTATTATATTTTTAATTATTTGACACACATTTCAAACCTTTTTTACAAGTTCTAAATTATTTTAAGTATGTTTTTGACTTTAAATAATTATTGTCAGCCCAAGCATTTTGATGGATCTTCAAGGTCGCCTTTACAATTAATTAAATAAATTAAAGCTAATTAATTAAAATTTTTAGTGTTAGAATTTTTAACAAAAATGTATTTTTTGAGGTAAATTCATTTCAACTATAAAAGTAAAAAATGACTTTGAATAAAAATAATTTTTTGTTTTAACTTTCAAAAAATTGATTTTTTATGAATTAGGTCCAAAAAACGTATTTTTTTTCTAAACTTTTAGGCAGATTTTAAATCAATTACAACAAAAATGTCTAAAAATTTCAAAACCATACTCATAAAAGTGGTCTATCATGTTACTACTCTCAATTATAATATATAAACTGTAATTCATAACGTGATAGTAAACTGTATTATAATTAAATTTATTATAATTATATAATATTTTAACAAAAAACAATATTTTAATATGAAAAATTCCGCGCAATGTCTTGAGTAAAAATTTACAAAAATAATAATTTAACAAGAAAGGCCGCGTTTTATAAGACAAAATATAAAATAGTGTATTAACTAGGGTTTGAAAAACAAAAAATAATAAATGGAAATTGAACCAGATAAACTGTCCGATTCTGAGAGAAATCGAATGGTTAAAAATAAATGCGTGAGAAAGGCTTTAACAAAAGGAATGGCTTATAAAGAAGTCCAAGATTTGTTTTCGATGTCTTTTCGCGACATTTCCACAATAAAAAAAGACTTAAAAGAAGACAATCCAATTGTTTTAAAAAAAGAAAGGAAGAAAAATAAAACATGACAAAGAATTCACAAAGAAAGTAGTCGAATTGACATAAAAAGATATTTTTTCTTCTTCAAAAATTATTGGAAAAGAAACAAAAAGTAGTGCATCAACGGTCAACAGAATCATACACAAAGAAGGATTCATTTATATTAAACAAATCCAAAGACCGAGCATAAAACCAATTCACTTTAAAAAGAGACTTGAATTTTGTAAGAAACAGACATAAAAACGCTCGAAAATGTATGCATTAAATAAATGGATGAACAATACAATATACTCTAATGAAAGCCGCTTTTGCTTGCTATCTGATGGCCGTTGTATTTGGAGGAAAAGGGGGGTATCCAGAATAATCTTTCGTGAATTGTTCTAAATACACCGTGTCTACAATGGTGTGGGGAGGTATAGGGAGAAATTTTCAAAAGAAACTATCTATTTGTCAAAGTCGCATGAATAAAGATGGTTATGTTAAAATGTTAAAAGAAAATGAAGTTTCTGTAGATGTCAAAAAAGTTTACGGGAAACGATTCTACTTAATGCAGGACGGGGCTCCATGCCACACTGCAAAAACACGATGCATTGGTTTGAAGAAAATGGTGTTAAAGTAGTCAAAAACTGGCCACCATATTCCCCTGATCTTAATCCAATTGAGAATTTATGGAGCGTCATGGAGAAGCGTCTAAGATTAAAAAAGAGCTCGTTTCAAAATGTAAAAGAGTTGGAAAAGGAATTATTTGCTGTATGGGATACGATTTCTATGGAAGAAATCAACAATTTGATTGATTCTACACAAAAGGTTTGCATTGTGTATCAAAAATTGTGGACAATTTATTGGATATTTACTTTGAAAACAAAGCAGAAAATATTTTTACTTCCGCTTTTTCTATATCCTCAATCTTAGTGAATTTAGTTGATTATTTATTTGATTTTAAAGTTTTTTTTCTATTTTAAATTGAAAAAAAGTTAAAAATAAAGTGGTAGTAAATAATACAAAAAACAAAATAATAGGATGTTTTTGTTTTAAAAATGAGATTATTAGGGTTATATTTAAATAATAATACCAATTTATGGTTTCCAGTTTATACTATAAAATTTAACTTATTTTAATAAAATCAAAACTACTCTTTTTTACTATTGTTTTAATTCTATAACATTTTTAGTATAAAATTGTTATATAAAAACAATTTTAAATAACATTTTTCTGCTTTTTTGTTCTTTAATTGTCGGGTTAAAATGTACCTTTAATTAACACTGTTTCAAAACAATAATTTATTGTTTCAGAATAATGATATTTGTTTCTGTAAATGATTTATTTTTCAATAATTATGACCCGTTGTTGAAAAAACTGTGTTTCAATTCTCAAAACAATAAACACAATTAATTAATACCTAGTTAAAGATCTTCCATCACAAAAACTATGGCAGAAACAATATTAATAAAATTCATCACAATTCATCTTAATTAGACTTATTTCATCAAAACAATTTGAGATGTTTTCAATCATTTCTGCTATGATATTATTGAAAATAATATCATAGCAGTCACATTATTCAATTTTCCAACTCAAACTTTCCATATTCCAAATAAGTTTTCTCTAGGGTTGCACTCTGGTGAGTTAGGCGCATTAAACAACACTTTGCACCCTCTGTCTTCTGTAAGTTGAACAATGTCATCTTTGTGGATTGAAGCATTGTCCATGACAAATACAATTCTGCCTCCATCCGTTGTGAATGCTTCAATAAGGAAATTAAAATATTCAATAAATATTTCCCCGTTAATAGTTTGGTTAAATAAAGTACAATATTTTGAACCTGTATCACTTATAGCGCAGACACACGATAAAATAAATGTCGACAATTGGTGTTCACAAAAATGTTTTTCCTCTAACACCCAAATTTTTTAGATCTGACATTCACTACCTTCCAGTGACTCTCGTCGACAAAAACAACTTGATAACATGAAGAAATAAATTGATCAAGTTCTTTTCTTTTTTGTACTCGTAGCAATTTGTTTTCTTGAGAGTTCGCTCTGGTACCCCCTTATTGTGCATTCGGTAAAACTTAGAGATCGTAGTTCGGATACTTTCATTATGTCTGGGTCTTTGATATATCTACTTATAGTTGAAATTGACACTATTTTATATTAGTTCTTATTTCATTCAAAACACTATCTGGTAAATGTTTTTTTAGTTTCTCTTATAGTTTTATTTTCTATTGTTAATTTATTGGCTATTTCGGTGAATAACTAAGGAAAATATTTTGGTTTTCTTCCCACTTTTTGAGTTTGCGTTATATCAATACCACCTTTCAGATACTTCAAATGCCGTTTGACCACTTGTTCATTCATTTTACTTTCGTCTTGATAATATCGCCAATCTTTGAATTCTCCGTGTTCACAGTATTCATTATAAAGTCTGATTTTTTGGGACTGGGTCGCTTTAACATAAATTCTTTTTTGTTCTGTTTGTTTTATTGTAATTTGTATATCTCCAATTGGTTGTGTATCAGTGTTCTGCAAACTACCTGATCTTGTAATTTCATCTGTAGTTCTCAATTGTAAAATTGGTACTTCATCAAAAACTGGTTGTTGATGAGGATCTTCTTGATTCGAGAATGATTGGACATTGTCTCTGTGAATAAACCGAAAATTGTTAACTGCTATTGAAAATATAGATTTAAATTGTGTTTAAATATATTTATTTGTTTTCCGAGTTAGTTATTGTCAAAATGTATTTGTTTTCATTGGTTGTTTGTGTTTATTGTTTTGAGAATTGAAACACAGTTTTGAAATAGATAATTAAAAAATTGAAACAAAAAACATTTTTTTCAACAATAGGTCATAATTAATAAAAAATTAATCATTTACTGAAACAATTATCATTATTTTGAATAATAATAATGAAACAATAAATTATTGTTTTGAAACAGTGTTAATTAAAGGTATATTTTATTATTATTTTGAAACAAAACATTATAGTTTTAAAATATTATTAAACAAAATGAAACTAACTAATTATATTTTTATTATTTAAATATTGTGTTTCATCGACAGGTTTTAATTGTTTTTAACTAAATAATGATAAACATTACAAGTCACTAAAATGTTTTTGTTTAAATATTTAACAAAACGATGTGCTACTTTATAAAAACAATTAAATTGTTATTTAACATGTACTCAAAATATACAAATACAAAATATTAATAAAAATATTCAAAATACAAATGTTTTTTTTGAATTTAAAATATCAAGGTTAAATGTGTATTATTTCAAAAATATACTTTAAGTGAAAAAAATAACAATATAATAAAATAATATAACAACAAACACGACTATTCCACGTACATTTCACTTTGTTTGATTTGAGATTATACATATATCTAATTATAAATGACATTGTATTTTTTTTAATAATATAATTTCTTTTAAGTAAAAACAAATTTTTTATTTATTATAATTAATTGTGTCTAATTTGATCCTAAATTGTTAAAATGTTGTTTTTAAACATCTATTTTTTATCATAAATTGTGTCCTTTAATAAACAACTAATTATGTATTAATAAAACATTTTATAATTACGTGTAGAAAATTGGAGTTAGGTCATTTTATACATTTTAATTAACAAATAATAAAACAATTTGTTGATATAACACAAATTCATTTTATATTTTAATATTTTAAACATAATTTGATGTTTTCATATAAATTGTTTTATTTTTTTTGCAAAGTGTATTATAAATCTATTAATGTAATATAATACACCGTGAATAGTAAAATGAAAAAAAATGTAACAGGAATTTTTAATTTTAAACGTGTTTGATTATTAATTATGTTCGAACACAAAATGTTTATAAACTGTTTTTCAAAAGTCGGTACTAAAATGTCCCGATTTTTTTTTCATTAATTTTGTTTGTTATTTTTGGGGATCAGTTTTTTGTTTAAAAATCGCTTATTTATTTTTCCAAGTGAAAAAGAGAAAAACAATCTTTAAAATATATTTTTTTACTTGATTAATTTTTAGGCGTTAAAAAATTCTATATAAAATTTGAAATAACGGGATTTTTGTTTTTGAAATACATGAGTTATCCCAAAGTGCATTTTTAGTACAAAAGCAAATAATTTTTAATATCAATCTTTTTCATTATCAAACATTTTAATAATTAATGAAAATATTCACAAAACAGAAGTTTAGTTTGAAGATTATTATGCTAAATAGTGTTGTCACAAAAACAATAAAAATAACAAAATGATTTGATAACTTATCTTTGTTGGGTTTTATAAAGTCGACATTCTTTTTGGGCATTTCAGTGAGAACATTTTTTTAAAATATCCAATAACAAAACAATATTGTTATTTTGCATTATTGTCTTTCTTGTGTTGTTCTTTGGCTTGTGTCTGTTAGATTCATCAATCATTTGCTGTAATTTATTTTTTGGTCTTTTTGGAACTCTTTATTTCATTATTTTTTATTTGGAGAAGATAACCACAGTTTGTTTTAAATTTCAATAAAATTTTAACGAAAGTAATATTCAGTTAAAACTCGACACAAACGACAACATCCAATTTACTTAAACGTTAATTGTTGTACTTTTAGGCCAACAATGCTGTGTATATGTTGTGAAATGTCGAGTTATGGTCGAATCAAATAACGGGATCTGTTTTTTGGAAAAGATGGCTAATATTCCGATATTTTCCCGAATTTGTACGAAAATAATTAAATGGGATTGGTTTTATGTCAAAATAAAGTCGGTACTTTCGATTTGATTTTTTTATGAAAAATAAAAAACGGTACTTTAGGAAGTTCTAAAAAAGATGACGGTACCGACTTTTTAAAAAAACAGTTTACAACATATTTATAAATTATATTTTTGACATTTTCCATATAATTGTTTATGCCAGTCAACAAACATATGTTCTCAAATGGTTTTTGTTTGATTTTTTATTCTTTTAGTCCAAATATTTAAATATTTATTATTTTTATGGTTTGAATTTGTTTTTCAAGACCCTTTTGGTCTTATCATTTGAATAACTGCATAAAATGCAGTTTTGAGCAAATCATTTAAAACCTTCCTAAAACAGCTTATTTATTTATATAAAGACCTGCGACATACTTGCACTAAGCGCCATACCTGCACTGGCTTACGTGGCAATACCTTTTTACAAAAAAAACATGTACAAAATGAGATAAAATGATTAAATAAAAAGAAGAGTTGATGGAAAAAACTTGGGAAAATTGAAATTTTATTTTAAAATTTATGAAGAAAAGAACGTATTAGAAAACAAAAATTATTTAATAGTTCGCTTAAATAATATAAAGATTTGAATTTAAACAATTTATAATACTAATTAAAGCATAGAATGGTATTTCGTTAGTTTCATTTTATATAAAGTTATAATAAAAAATGTGTAAATTTGAACATTTTTCTATTTATATAAATCAAATAAAAAACGAATTTAATAAAAGACTTGCATGCATATATTCGGAAAAAAAATGTTATTATTCATATTAAATTTTTTGGGGGGTTTATTTGTTCAATTTAATAAACTAAATATATCAATATTTAATACATTTTATTATAATAATATTATTCATTTTGAAAATAAAAACCGAAAAATGTTTTTAAAACGTCTTATGGAAATAAGATGTTCTAAAACAAATAAAATACAGAACTTATACTTGTATGAATAGTTTATTATAATTACACATTTTAATGATTTATTAACACTGTACTATTAATATTAAATCAGAATTTAAACAAATTAATTTTAATAATTTGTTATTTAGAATTGTATTTATATAATAATTTATAACTTATTGAAAAACAATCCAAACCAAACCCACATTAAAAAAAATCAATTACAATATTGAAACTTTCTTAAATTTTAAATTGATTATATATTTTAAACAAAAATTATGGGTTTAATATATTATTTAATGGAAAAAATAATATATTATAACTTAATGAACAATATTTGATAATTCTTGGATTTTTTATAACAAAACATACAAAAACAAACAACAACACAACAATAACCAAAAACATACAAAATTAAAACACGTTTTTAATATAAAAGTAAATTTTATAGAAGAAAACACAACCAGTAGTCAATTACATTATATTAAACATTGTAGAAATTGAACACCATATGCCAAATAAATGTTAATTTCAGATGACCTTACCAACGTTAAATCTTCAATTGTTTCATTTTTGTTTTTTCATATATTTTTAAAGCTACAATGACTTGAAGCTATCAAATACTGCACTCTTAATTGTTATCAGAAGTCAGTTTCTTCATTCACATGAACAATTTTTATATTCAGTGTTGTTAATAATGGAAATTATTTTTTATTTGTTATGTTATGAGTCTTTGTTCGCTTTTTGATTGATATTTATTATCATGTTTATTATTTTATTTTAATAAATTTATTAATATTTATAATAAATGAGCAATGATATTTTATTTGTTTTTTTGTAACTTCTCTCAACCATTGTGACTATTCAATATATTTTTGTTGATCAAGTGATTAACACAAAATGATGATTTATCATTTATTATGTTAATTATTAAGATATTGTTATTATTTATTCTTCGTATAAAACCAATCTTTAAGTTGTAGTCAGTCGGGCTATATATTCAAATGTTTTTATGTGTCTTGGAATCACCAATCGTGTTTTGTGATAATCAACATGATAAGTTTCGGAATAATGCCGTTTATATAGCCAGAATAATTAAAATATGATTAAAAACACTTTCAGATTCTTATAAAAAGATGTGTCATTTTAAATGACACATGTTGTTATTTTTTGTTGTTGGTTATGTTTTAAGTAAATTTTTTATTCTAATTATACTACCACTTATGATGTGGGTTTAATTGTCCAGTTTCATTATAAAATAATCGTATAGATTGGAGTTATGATACATCATGTTTATTCTGTTTTAGAAAGATATGTTTAAGAACAAACATATCTCATCATTTTTCTTGTTTTTTTAATAAATTATTTGCCCATTATTAGAATTGAAATGATGTTTAGTTTATAAACGGGGTTGATGTTTTGTTATTTCTTAAATTTTTCCTAATAGATTTATGAAAAAGAAAAATCTAAAAGATGGTTCTACAAGTTAATAATGTGTTTTATTGGTCAAAACAAAGATTCAATATTTAAAGTAATTTAATTTAAAAATAATGAGTTTTTTCTCTTTTTCTTATAACAAATTTTATGTTTTTTGTTTTTATTGTTATATGGGCAAGTGCACGTATGTCACAGGTCTTTAGTTAAAATGAGTTACTTTATGACCAGGTGAATTAATAATATAATAAATAGTTTTATAAATATAAATAGTTTATAAAAATACCAATTTATAATTGGAAAAAATCTTAAAATATTTGTTTTAATAAACAGTAAAATACACCAAATAACAAATTCTAACTTATTATTCAAAAAACTAAAAACAACAATAAAATATAAACATAAACAACAAACCTTTTAAAAAAAATAAACTAAATTTTATTTGAGTTTGTTCTTATTTTATTTTGATTATTACACGTCATAATCCGTTGTTTATTACCGAGTTAATTAAAGACACCGAATATAATAAAGTATAAACAATTATATTAATGTTTGAAGCTGTAAAAGACAATTCAAAAAATCTCGACACACATTTGTATGAAAGATAAAACAACATTTATGGGAAGACAAATCAAAGCACTCAACCACAAGTCTTAACACTTGAAACCAATGCACCAGTTTACATTCTTGAGCAAATGTTTGTTGCTTTGCTCAAAAAGAATATTGCTGAAATCATAATATGAGCCGAAACTGTTAAAAAGAATATTTAGATAATCTCAACAATAGAAGGTCGAGATTATATGACACAAAAAGGTCACATTAAAAGATTTGAAAAAAACTATAAATAAAAGGGTATGAATGTGATTAATTTGAAAATGATATTTCTGGCTAGAGACCAAATTAACAACTCTTGAAAAAGTTGCCAAGATTACAAACAATCAAAAAACGCGTACGTAATGAAGTTGACTGTTTCATTTTCTTCCATATGTGGAACACCAGTCATTTAACACTTGTAAGTGAGCATTTGCAGTTTCATCAAACAGAGCAATGCTGTATGGTCTTTTTCTGACTGCTCTGCAAGTGCCTTTGCAAGCTCCGTCTTGTCAACACCACTTGGTCAAAGGAACATGAATGACTTGGTTGATTATTTTTCCGAGCATGGACAACTTCTGCCTCTCAGAATATTTCCAACAACTCT
>NW_004440201.1:0-1017 GCF_000330505.1 Entamoeba invadens IP1
TACAAATTTGAGAGAAACTTTGTATATCTTTCATTACGATCAATGATACGTTCTCTTTCATTTGGATCAATGATTCCACCGTACAAATACTTTTTGAAGTATTTAAAGTCGCCATTTTTAATTAAAACTCGTATATCAAATAAATGTTTGATATACAATTCTATCCTTTTAAAAGCCATAAAAAACAAAAGGCCATCAGTTTGTAACCAGTCACTCAGAGCTTTCATTTCTGTCATTAACACATTGACAAAATATACAACACCTACAAATACTGGATTTGTAAAAGACACCACACCAAGTTCACTGTTGTTTGGTATGTTTTTGGAGATGTTTTGTTCAACACCAGACAACAATATAAAATTTACAAATTCTTCATAATATTCAAACACCCAATTTGATACCAAAACAGTGTAAAGAAATCTTGTTTCACTAAGACGGCTTACTTTGTTCATTACACCTTTCAAGTCGTAATGAGTAATATACTGAATTAACAAATTTCGATTTTGTTCTTTGGGTATTTCACTCAAATATTTGTCAACAATGTACCCATAACCACTTTCAAATACAGTTTTGCTTGATATGTTTAATCTATGGTCACAACAATAATTATCCAAAAAACACTCGACCAAGCCTCCATCTCTTTCAACAATTTCAGTAAGTTTTCCTGCGACACCATTATCATTACTTTTCAATGTTATATCTCCATCACCACAAAATGAACACAATTTTGAAAAATTGGAATTGTAAACACTACACACAATTTTATCGATCCACTTTGTCCAGTTAATCGCGTTTTTCGAATCGTAATATCTGCAAATACTTATCCTTTTTTCTTCGAATGTACAATCTTTATAAACAAATCTTGCATAAAGAGAGAGATAATGATCACCGTATGTTGAAGAATCTGTTGAAATTCCATATCCAACACATTTATCAAAATTGTTTGTAATTTCTTCTTTTTCTACAATTGGTATAAGTGAAGCTCTTCGGGTGACAGTTTCATATGATATTGAAAGC
>NW_004440201.1:1117-3335 GCF_000330505.1 Entamoeba invadens IP1
GAAGTTTGAATATCAAATATAATGAAAATAATTCTTTTCGATTATCAATACGAGTTTGTTTGTTCATTGTTTGTTGTGTTTATCAAGATGAAATTATATTAAATATGTATATATTATTACCTCTAATCAAAAATTTACATCAAAATGTTTTATCTTGTTGATAAAAAAAATAGAGGAAATTAAACATAGCATCATTATTATATATATAGTTATGAAAATGTATATATTGGGTTATTATTTTTAAAGATGACTTTAATATTGAAGAATGGAATTATGTTTATTGAATATTTTAATTTCAATGATAAAATGTATTGAAATTTATTATTATAATTTTTAAGTTAAATTTGTATTTGACTTATATATTTTAAGTCAATTGTTTTGTTTTTTGTATTATTTATTAAAAACAAATTTTTTTATTTAATATTCTTATTATTATTATACTTATATGCAATATATTATATTATAAACAATTAAAATGAAATTTATTAAATTAAATAATTCAAACACAATAGAGTATTTAAAAAATCTAGTTTAACAAATAAAATAAACTAAACTTTTATTGACTAAAACTACTTTATTTTGGACAATAAAACGTATACCTACTTTATTAAGATCGAGTCTACCTCATATTTGGTTTGTTCTTAAGAAATGCTCAAATAATATAGAACAACAAAAATAACAATTACACACATTAGGGAAATTAGACTGTATTTATAATTGAATTTGAAATGTTATGGTTATTTTATTCGACAAATCTTAATAAAGCTTTATTGTTTGTGATCACGTAAAATGTTGGTGATGATCATGATCGTGTGATAGTTTTTATTACATTTGTTTTTTCATAGCTTTCTTATTCTTTAAATAGCGTGTTTGGTTTTTCGTTTTGCTTCTAATTATTGAATTTTTGATATTAATTTAATTATAAAAAAGCAATTAATTAGTTCAGGTTATAGTTCAAATATTATTTTTATTGGACTATAAGTTTTACCATTTACCCCAAACTTGTCTTTTAAGTCAAACTTGTCGTAGTGTATGTCTTTATTAAACCGTCGCTATACAATATTCCTTTTTGATTTAAAAAATGAATAATATCATACAAATTTGAGTGTTTTTATTCATTTAATAAATCAAAAAGGAATAAATTTTGATTTCCATGTAATTTAGAAATACAAACTTTATAATGCTATCATTAAACATATATTTTCAAATTATGTGTTTGATTTGTTTTTATTATATTTTTACTTGATTATTATCGTTAACACAATTTATATGTTTTAATAAAAAACATTTAATAAAATTGGATGAAAAACAGTTTCACAACATTGTCTTGTTATAATTAGTAACAATTGATATGTGGTTTTCTGAAGAAAAAAGTTTTTTATATGATATAATTTAAACACTTCAAAACGATTTGAGTCACAAATCGTAGTAATAATTATTATAATTAAAAGATGGTTAATTACCACAAAACCAAATTAATTAGTTTTGATCAAGGATTATCACCCTATTGTGGTTTTAAGTGTTGTTATTTCTAAAAATTATGAGATTTAAAGGTTTTAAACATAATAATCCATTTTAAATAAAGTTTATATTATCATTTGTATTACCGTTTTTTAATTTTAATTATCACCAAGATAATGCTATGTTCAATTGATTGAAATATTTAATAAAGTATTCCAATCAATTAAGGCTATATTAAATTTCGGCCTACCTCAAATTAAAATTATTAAAACAGTTTTTAATTATTCCTATTTGATTTAAAAAATGAATAAAATCATTCAAAATTTAAGTGTTTTTATTCATTTTTGATATCTAAAAGGAATATTTAAGGTATTCAAAAAATTTGTAAAAAGTTATGTAAAGTCAGTCGATAAACGTTGTCTTTTTGACAAAAAATAATTGATTTTTGTTTAAAAAACGGGAATAATGTAAAAATGAAAAAACTAGGAAAAATATTGAAACAACGATTTTTTGGTTTTTCAAAAAAATTCCCGAAATATTTAAAATGGTCTAAAAATCGGCAGACAACGTTACAGACCAGACAACGTTTATCAAATGGCTCTATATAATTTTCAGTCTTTTTTAAAACAGTTTAAAATTATTTCAAATTAAAGTTTTAAAGCTCTTGATTTCGTATATTTTCGAATTAATCATATTGGCAAGGTCATTGTTATGTTTTTCCCTTTAAAGAATACATAATTTATTAATTATTTTATCA
>NW_004440332.1:0-1955 GCF_000330505.1 Entamoeba invadens IP1
TTCATGGATTGGGACTGTGTGTGAGACACCAGTAACAATAGTAATAAACAAACTGTTGTTCTACCTGAGGCTTACAATGAAAGGACAGCTTGGATAGTAACATATATAGCTGGTGTAATGAAGGTCTAGAACATGATTTGTTTCATCTTTTTTTCTCAGACTTTGGGTTCCTTGGTGGATTAAATAAACAAGACTGGGTGCTCTTCTGTGGCAAAATATGACAAACAATTCAAGCAGTATAAAATGATTATTCCAGTTTCAAAACACATCTATAAATATAATTTTATTTGGTTTTTCTTTTCTTTTATTGTGTTTATTTACCGATATGATGATACATTTTATCGGGACATTACAACAAAAAAGTGTAAAAACGAGCAACAAGTTCATAAAATGATGACAAATCGTCTTGGTTTTCTTGCTCAAAAAAGTGATTTTTAAAACTAAAAATCCATAGGCAACAAAACTTGTAATTCTGGACTTTTGGGTTAGTTTTTGTGCTATATTTAATATTTTGGACAGGAAACTTGGTAATGTGGGGTTTCGAGTTTTGTGTGTGTTTTTATATTTCCACTCTTTCGTTATTTCAGTCAAAAGCAAGAAGCGAAAACATGGATTTTTTGAAAAACAATAAAAATTCAGACAATAGATTTTGTTAGTGATGGCAAAAGATTCATTGTGCAGAACGTTATTGAGGTTATTTTACTCTTACTAGAATTTTAAGTACAAGTTACTCCCTTTTGGAAAACAATGAACTGTTTTTCAAATCAATTATTATAATTATAATTATTGATTATTGATTTTATAGAAACTTTTTTAATCCAATTGGAAAAACATTCCAATAGCCGGAAAAACTATTGTGGGCGATTACGAATGGCTTGTTGAAGGACCCGCACCCCAGAGAAAGACAAGGAAGAAGGTAGTTAGTGCAGAAAGAACAAGCAAGTTCGATCCCGCGGTGGAAGTTTTGACTGAAGTTGAGTGTTTTCAGTTGTTTTTGAGCGAAGAAATTTTCTATAACATATTGACTTTTTCAAACAAAAAATAGCGAAGAAACATAAAATAAAGGATAAGCTTTTGCCCAAACACATTTACAGGTTTGTAGGGATATTGATTTACATGGGAGCCCACCACGACACCAAAAACCCCATTGAAGAGCTTTGGTCCATGGAAGATAGAAAGGCTATTTATAGAACAGCCATGTCGAGGGACATGTTCAAGTTTATTGCTGCCAACATTGAGACATATGATGTTGATGTTCCAGGAGCAGTCGAAGTGCCACAGCCTCCCCCGGATGACAAAAATAAAGATGATGAAGATGCCAATTGTGTCGAAGGTGCTGCAAGTGAAGAAGGTGATGATGATGAAGAAGAAGATGAAAACGGAGAGTATCTCAACAGTATAGAATTTGATGACGAGAAATTCCGAATACTCTCCGAAAAGCAACTGAAAAAGAGCGTCAGGGTGAAGAGGGGATCGATCTCAAGGAAAACTATCTGGTAACCCCAGCACCCACCCCAAACGAGAGCGACAGATTCGCTTTAATTAGAGTGATCTTGGACAAGTTCATTTCAACCTCGTGAACCAGAAATACTACACACCTAGCAATTTTGTTTCGGTCGACGAGCATCTCTGCTCGTTCAAAGGCAAGATGTGGGCCAAGGTGTTCATCAAGTCGAAACCTGGCCGCTACGGCATCAAATTCTGGGTTTGTTCTATTTTTATATAATGTGTTTTAGTTATGAAGCATAAAATGACAACTTGTTTCTATTATCATTTGAATTTTATATTTGAATGTTTTAAGTGACTTTTTGTTGTTTTGTTTATGTTTTAAAAATGACTTTTAGATGTCTGTTAACAGTGAAACTGGTATGGTGTTAAACCTTCAAATGTATTGTGGTAAATGTGGGGGAGAGAAGAAAACCAAGGTTTCAGAGTAACCCGTGACATGGTACTCC
>NW_004440330.1:0-1827 GCF_000330505.1 Entamoeba invadens IP1
ACTGGTTCCCGAACTTCATAAAAAAAATATTCCCAAACTTTTGATTCCGGAACATGGCGGTTCCCGAACCGATTCCGGAATCACCAGTATTATATTAAAAATTTATTAATAAGCAAACTAAAAAAATAACAACTTTGTTTTAATATTAAAATAGTAAAAAAATTAAATTATTCAAAAAACAATTGAATAATATTTGTCCAACCATAAAAAACTTGTACAGTCACAAACCTTACTTAAATGTTTTTAATTATTGTTCATTTTAAAACGTTAAACAAATTTAATAATTATACACCAATAAGAATCAAATCAAAATAATAAAAATAATCAATTTTTAATTTACACATAACTTTTTCAAGCATCTATTTTTTCTTGGCTATTATATTATGTTAATATAAATAAATACTCTGTTTGTTTTTATATAATAATATTATAATAATCATTTCAAACAAATTGTTGATTTTTAAACCAAATTGGATTGTTATAATACCCATTTTGTTTTTAAAATTATTAATAATATCCAAAATGCAATTTATTGACATTGAATTAAACTATTTAATGATGTTGTAAACGTTGTTTGGTTGACTAAATTACATTTATAACGTTTAAACAAAATTTATGTAAAAAATCAAAAACTTTAAATATAAATGAAACTTTAATATAATGGTATTTTTTTAAAAAATATAAATTTTCAAATTTTAATAAAAATAACAATCAAAGGTTAAATATGTACAACATTTTGTATGTTTACTTTATGTTTTTTTTCAATCTATTATAATAGAATGAATTTGTTTTCTATATATATTACACAATAAACGTTTTTTCTTTTTGTTGATAATCATAGTTTTTTTTAAAATTACAATTCTAATTACCCACGTCACCTTTTTGATACCTAAAATGTTTATTTCTTTTGTTAATCCGTACATTACAATACCACAATTTCTGCGATAATTATTTTAGAAATTAATGTTGATAATTATCGGTTTCATTTATTTATTCAATAAAACTAAAACTAAAAATAAAAATAAAAATTTAAAAGTTTCAAATAATAAAAATGATTTTTGATAATTGTTCATTAGAAATACACAAAAAAATATGAATATTATTTGTAATATAATTAGTTTTTACTCATTTAAAAAATCTTTCGTTTTTTTATTTTGAAATAATTTATTGGTATTTTT
Organism: Entamoeba invadens IP1; assembly: GCF_000330505.1. Classification (NCBI taxonomy): domain Eukaryota; phylum Evosea; order Mastigamoebida; family Endamoebidae; genus Entamoeba; species Entamoeba invadens. The sequence continues at coordinate 1,179 of NW_004440330.1, forward strand.
AATATCAATAAATTGTTCAAAAATAATCATTTTAAATTGAATAAATTTCAATAAATTGTTTATTCTTCGGTTGTTACACAAATCATTTTTAAACGTTGATATCAAAATTTGTCTGGTCGAATTGTTTAATTATTAAAATAGACATAGTGTTTAATAATGATATTTATTGTGTTTGTTTTAGATATTTTTATTTTATAAAGTAGAATTTTAAATAACATTGGAATTGTTTTATATTTTACAAAATAAGACTAACTTGATATTGATTAAGTTGTAAATTTTATAACAAATTTGAAAACAATAAAACTCAAATTCAATAAATTAGCAACATAATTAAAATGTATGAACAAAAAAGACAGTATCAAAATACATAAAAAATGTGCGTTTTTTGATTTTGTAACTTGTATGTAATAAATTGATAAGTATACAACATATAAAGTTTGAAATCACATAGTGAACAACAGGAAATAAATTAAAAAGTTAACTTCGAAGGAATCACAAATTTTGGTTTATGATATGTAAAGACAATTATTTATCATCATATTAATTGGGTGTGACTTGTAATAGTAAGTGTCATTATTAAATGTTTGAAACTTTTTTGTTTTGTCTTTGGAATATAGATTAAAATTTTCTCATTAATTACAATTTGTGT
>NW_004440330.1:1927-9908 GCF_000330505.1 Entamoeba invadens IP1
TTAACATAAATACGACTATTTAATTAAAATAAGATAATTTTTCTGAACACATAACGTTTTATACTGACTATAGTCAAAAAATGAAATCATAACCGATGTAATAGCAAAATTTTAGAACGATATTCAAACAAAATAATTTTATTGTGTGAATAATCAACAGTATATTTAAAATCAATTTCAAAAATCAATGTAATATTAAACACTTTATCAACTCAAATATTTGTATTGTTACTTGATTTTTAAAATATTATTAATAAAATAGATGTTATTGTCAATAAGTGTTTGATTTTAACCATTGTTTAATATCTATGTTTAGCATTTGTTTTTGTTTGTAATTTTACATTTTGTTTAAAAATAATAATTTTTAAAACAACTTATTTTAAATATTTAACATGATGCACAATGATTTGTGCCTCCAGTATATTAAAAAAATATAATGTAGATACATAGATTAATTTACATCAATAATTAGTAAATTGATGTACATAAATGCGATGTAAATTATAAGTAATGTTTCAACAATAATTTCAATAATAATTAAATTATAATTAATAATTGTTATTTATTTAATTAATTAATTTTTATAACGAATACACCGATAATTTATATCAAAAGAAAACTATAATAATATTAAATGATTCGAAAATGATCATTTTTAGTATTTATTACTTTTGGAATAACAATACTTACAATAAAACATTTATTGTTTAATTTAATAACACATAAACATATTATTGTAAATTAAATTGTTTATTATTGTGTATTATTAATATATTATTTAAATGTAATTGTTAATTTTAAGTAAACTTAGAAGTAATTTACAAACTTTTAAAAACACTCTTTCTATTTAAAAGATTGTTCGAACATGAAAGTTATTAAGTAATTTTCGAATTGTTAATTGGTTGATTGTTTACTTTATTTTGAATGTATTTTTACACCAAAACATCAAGTCGTTTTCAAATAATATTTTGAGTTTATTTTTTTGTTTTTAAAACAAATAAAAAAAACAAACAACAAAATGTTACAAATAAAATGTTTTAAGTCAAAAACAATCAAATAATCAATTGTGGTAGTTAAATACAATCATATTTAAATAAAAAAATAAAATAAAATAACAAACAATGTCTGAAGAAATATCAATTGAACACATAGTAATTTGGAGTAATTGTAAACTTGTCGTTGTTCAAATAACGAATGGAGAAGATGGTGAGAAAGAAGAAACAATCAAGACATACACTGAAACGGATGTATATGAATATGATCAAAAGACTGGCAAAAGACAACACAAAAGAAAAAAAATGACATGGTTCAAGGTATATACAAGTTCGAGTGTCAACATTGTAAAGCGAGATACGCATGTGGCAGCAGTTTTACTACAACAAATGTGCTCAAGCATTTAAGAAAGAAGCACCCAGATTGTTGTGGTATCCCACAACTTGAAAAGAAACGTGGCGAATACAACAAAGGTATAAGAGACCCCAGTGTTCTCCACAGAAATATTGATGAACTTTTGGTGCACCTGGTGTCATGTCCTGGCATACCACTATCTATTGTAGAATATGAACCTTTTGTCAAACTTTTAAATCTCTTTGATAAAACTTACAAACCGTCATCTCATCAGACATTATCAACGAGGTTGAAAGATACCTATATTAAATTGAAAACAAAATTGTCACAAGAAATAGGCGAATCACAAAGCGGCATTTGTGGTACAATGGACGGATGGAAATCTCCACAAGGTCTTGAATTCTTTAGTTTTACCTTACACTATTTATACAATTCTCAGATGAAGTCAAGAGTTCTGGAATTGTCTGAATTTTCGGATTCTCATAATGCTGATAACATTTCAGATTTTATTAATCATGTTGTTGATAATTGGGATCTTGGTAAATACGGAGACTTTCCAATTATAACAGACAATGCATCAAATGTCGTTAAAGGTGTCAAGTTATCGGGGCATGTTTCTATTTGCTGCTCGTGTCATAGACTGGATTTGGCTCTCAAGAAAGGTATTTCAGAAACTCCAGAAGTAGCAGAAGTTCTCAAAAAGACCAAGAGAATAGTGAAGAAAGTGAAACGTTGTTCACAGATAACTCTTCCTTGTAAAGATGATAACGGTATGAATGAAGCAAAGTGTTTAAGAAGTGATATTGATGTGAGGTGGTTTTCCAAATTGGATATGATTAACAGTATTATTTATCAAACATCAAACATCAAACAGGCCATTAAAAAATATTCAGAAATTTACAAGGACTCCAAAGAAAAGTCTATATTTATTGAATTGTATACATTGACTGATACTGACATCAGAATACTAAAAAATGTTGCAACAGCAATCCAGACGATGAAAATCTCAAGTAATGAACTTTCGTCTGAAAGTGGACCTAGTCTGTCATATGTTTTTGGAGAAATAGTAACATTAAAAGGAGAGTTGAACCGTCTTGATCAAAGTATTAGTAGAGACCCCGATGTATCTCAAGAATCCATTAAAGTATTTAAACTCGATAATGAAATTTTGTCGTCAGATAAATTAATGACTCTGACAGAACAAGATCGTGAACACATCATTGTGGAAAAGTTAAAACCAATGATAGACGTCAACAAAGTGTCAAGACTGTTCGTAGAAAATCTCATCAAATCAGTGTCAAGGTATTTTGAAAAAGGAAAGTATGATATTAGAAAGGACTCCAATATAATGGTTGCAACCTATTTGAACCCAGCAATAAAGTACCGAATGTTTCAACCGGAAGATAAAATGATAGCCAAAGAGTTCATTACCAAAAAATTCGAAGAAAATATGATAGTAGAAACAACTCAACAACCAACCATTTCTGACACGTCTGAAACTGTTATTGCCTCGCATCCAACTGATCGTTTTAGCCAATATTCAACTTATGTTAATGAATATGAGACTGGACTCGAAGGTCAATTATCTTCTTACGAAAGAACTGCTTTTACTAATGATTACAAAGAACTCTTTACCGGCTTTTGGATTAATCACAAAAAAGAATGGAGTGATTTGTCTCGTATCGCCATTAAATACTCTACTATTTTGTGTTCAAGTACTCCTTCTGAGAGGTTGTTTTCATTGGCTGGTAATTATCTGCGTAACAGAAGAAACAAAATATCACCCACAACTCTATGTTACATGGCATTTATTCACACTTTTACAAAAGATGAAAATCTTGATTCTTATTTGGAACAAAACATGGAATAAATCAAAATTCTGATTATCTCTGAATTTACCATTTATTATTATTTTTGGTTCAACTCTTTTATGTTATGTTATTGTATTTTTAAAAATTTTAATAAATTAATATTTTACATTTATATTAAACAGAACATGCGTTTTTAATTAAGGACTTAAAATGTGTTCATTTAAATAATAAATAACCAAACTTTAATTGTCTGAACAACGAAATGTTTTATTAATATAATGACTATTAATTAACAAATGACAATTATATAAATTATTTCATTTGCAATTTAAAATATTTTATATTAATGGAACAAATTATATTTTTTTTCTTTGTTTTGAAATTGTTTGTAGTGTTATAATTATAATAAAATAATATTTTTTAAAAAATATACTTAAATATAGTAAAAGTAAAAATATTGTGAATATTAGTTGTGTTTTTGACAATTGTTTAATATTATTATTGTAATTTTAAATAATTTGAAAATATGGTTTAAATAATAATCCAAAGTTTGTTACATAATTGATAATTCTGTTGACAAAAAATAGTACAAAAACAAATAATACATATTAATGTTAATATATATTTTTATATAAAAAGTTGCATTATCGTTTTTGAATATATAAAAATGAATGAATCGCTATAAGTTTTGTTTAATTTTTACTTTTATTTTTTGAATAATTTTAAAAATTCAAAAAATTATTAAAATAAAATGACAATGATATCATTTGATAAAAGACTTATATTTTCACAAATATTAAACTGGTTTTGGAAAAGCTAATATAAAATTATATTCAAGAAACCTTTAATAGCATTATTATTATTATAAATTATGATGTCAAATCATTCTTTTTATAATTTGAAAAAATAAAATTTATAACTGTATATGTTTGTATTTTGCTTTTTATTATTTATATTATTTAAAATATCAAAAATAGTAATTAATTATTATATAAAATTCAATCAAACAATTTTAAAAAATGACCATTTTAAACATTGGTTTGTTGTGCATGTCTAAACACCTTTAATGATACATTCTCAAATTTGTATTACGTCTTTTAGCATAACAGTTTATAGTGAATTGTATAAAATATCATCTTATATTAATTTAAACAAACATTCAAATAAATTATATTTTTTAACATTCTGATATCTATATAAAGTAAAACCTCTCAAGAATGGGAAAGTGTGGTATACTTGTTCTCTCAAGAGCAGGCATTTTTAGCCAATCAAACCTTAAAAACCTCTCGATAAAGAACTATATTTTTAGTTTCAATCTTAAAATGCCCTTTCTTGAAAGAACCCACTTATCAGAGGTACCGCTCTTGGGAGGTTTTACTGTATTAAAAATAATATTTAATTGATTATTTTGGTAAAAAAGGTAACATTATAATTAAAATTGTTTAATATTTAAATGGTAGCATTTTAACAAAAACTATGTTATTTTAAACAATAAATGTAGAAACAACTTGGTTACACAATAAAAAAAACAAAGAAGTTTGTTTGTTTGCATTTTAAATGTTACAATAATGACATTACACGTATTATTTTAAATAAAACATAATAAAAAAATTTCAAACAATAAATAATTAATAATCAAATTTAATAATTATTTAGATAAATCATTATTATTACATTGCTGAAATTAAAAATAATTTAAATAGACATTCATTTTTTAGTTTTAAATTTGATTGTTAATATCAATAAAATGTGAACGTTTTTATTATGTTAAGCTAGTAATTCTGAGTAAATTTCTTTAAACCCATAACAACTATTTTTTATTTGTAAATATCAACTATTATCAATTATATAACTTCGTGTTAATTTAATTTGTATTATTATTATAATATAATTTACAGAATCAGCCTGTAACAGTTATCATGTGAACATATTATGTTTTTGATTTCGTGTAAACGACAGATGTTGGGTTTAACAAAGAAATTAATCAACTTGTGATTTTAAAGAATTGTTTTTAATATAATCGATATCTTATGTTCCAAAAGATAGCTCACACTTTAAATTAAAAAAGTGAAAACAACAACCGTTTAAATAAATACATTGTAATAATAATTCAATGGAGGATAACTGCTTAATATCAACAATTTGACAAAAATAAGCTTATACTTGTTTAAAATAAGTTGAAATAATCTTTTTTGTTTGTAAACACAAAACAGTTACTTACGTGTAAGTTAACATGATATTTAAATAAGATATTTATTTGGGATATAATAAGTAATTTAAATATTATTATAAATTAAAATTCATTAATTTGTATTTATTTATAAACATTATTGACTATGTGAAGTCATTGAAATATATTACTTTAAATAATCAATTGACAATCATTTTATATTTGTTTCGTTTTAAATATACAAAATATACAATTTTTTCAAATTAAAAAAGTGCATCTTCTACTTTATTGTGCAAAAATTCCAAATATTTATATTTTATAAAAAAAATGTTGAGTTAGATTTAAATAACAATATAAATATTTAAATTACATATTATATTTTTGTTTAACCTCTTATATATTGAAAATAATTGTATATAATTAAATGTTCATTCTAAATCTATATAATTGTTGGACTTTTACAGGTGAATTTTTTTGGCTCTTGATTATATTATTTTAAACTGTTTAAACAACAAAGATGTCAATATACAAACGCAATTTTAAACGTATTAATTTAAAAACAGATGTATTACAATAAATATAATTCTCGATTTGTTTTTCTGTTAAATAGAATAAGTTTATTATATACAAATTCTTGATTATTGAATATAATTTGTGAAATTTTATAACAATTTGTTTTAATTAAAATAATCACAAAACGGATATAATTTAAATGTTTAATAACACCAATATCAACATTGTTATTGAAAACTTTTGTTGATACGGGTTGGATAAAAAAACTTCTGTATTAATACAACTTTATACTGTTCTAATAGTTATTAATATTAAAACAAAGGAAGTTTAATACTTATTACCCCTTCGAACAAAAAAGTATCAAATGGGTATATTCAGCATTCATGGTTAACAGTACAGTACATTTAATTATATTAATATAATTGAAATCAAGAAAATCAAGTCGAAGTAATTGAAAAATGGATTATGTTTTTTGTCCATCTGTAAATATATACAAATGATGATTATTTTATGATGATTTTTATCAAGTAAAGTTGGATTTTTAAAGTTATCTACAATAAAAATAAAATAATGTATTTCAACTACATTAATAATTATTATTAATAATTGCAAAAAACTCTATTCAAAAACAACTTTTTATAATGGTATTACTGCATTTTGATTAAAATGTTACTTTGTAAATACTAAATTCTCATTAAAATAAACAACAATAATACAACATGTTATTTTGTAATGTAAATACATGTAATAACACTGATTATAAATTAAATCAAAAAATAATTATTATTGCAATGAACAATTTTAACACAGAATTAAAACTTACATACTTATATCCAATATAATATAAAAATTGATTTCTTGTTGAATAGTGATACAAATGGATAAAACACTTACAAAGATATTATTATACAAATCTATCAATTTTAATATTAAAACAAAGTTGTTATTTTTTAGTTTGCTTATTAATAAATTTTTAATATAATACTGGTGATTCCGGAATCGGTTCGGGAACCGCCATGTTCCGGAATCAAAAGTTTGGGAATATTTTTTTTATGAAGTTCGGGAACCAGTGTGTTCGGGAACTGATTGGTTCGGGAACACACCAATTTTAAGTTTGGGAATCAGGATGTTCCCGAACCGAGGTTAAAAATATTCCCGAATATTTTTTGATTCCGGAATCGGTTCGGGAATTTGATAAAAAAATAAAATTCCCCAAATATTTTTTTATTGATTCCTGAAACTTCTGATTCGGGAATCAAAAATATTTCCCAAATGTTTCAAGAAAAGCCGATTCCAGAATCGGTTTCGACTACACTATATAAGATTCAAAATTGGTACCAATAAATAATTGGTTTTATTATTATTTTTTTAATTAACACATTTTTTTTATTTTTTATATATTAAAATAAATTAAATTATTATAATTAAATATATTAGATTTATAACATTTTCGTTAATTAAATCAATCAATATTTCTCTATAAGTTTTTGAAATTATATTTAATGATTAAAAATATATAAATTAATAGTTTTTTTGAATGTGATTTTTTTGTAAATTAATTTTACTATTTATTAATAGTTGTTATTAATTTTTATATAGTTGTTTTATTTAGATATATGTGTTATTAATATTTTTTTATTTTTAGATATTGTTGTACTATTATTTATTATATATTTAATTATTATTTTGAAAAAATTAAATTATACTTTATATTATTATTATTACACTAAAAAAAGTCAAAATTTCAATTTAACAGATAATTTTATTATTTTTAAGATTGAGGTTTTGTATATATTTAAGTTTCATCTAATAATATTTCCCGTTACTATACATCATAAATATCTGTTATAGTCGTATTTTTGCCGTTTTGGTTTTATTTTTTTCAACAATAGTGTATTATTTCTGTTAAGAACCGGGGTTTTTTAGTTGTAAAATTTTTAATGTATTTTTTGTCTTTTTTGGTCAAAAGGCGTTTATGCCTGTTGGTAAAAACAATTAATAATTGCAGTGTCATTTTGTTCATTTTGGATAACTTTTCATTTTTAATCGTTAAATAATACACTATAAAGACTTAAATGATCGTGAATTGAAAGACTAGTTCTAAATATAAAATGTATATGATTTATTTTTAAATCTGTAT
>NW_004440199.1:0-2950 GCF_000330505.1 Entamoeba invadens IP1
ATCATAAAATAGCATTGATAGACAAAGAAGTTTGGTTTTTTGTTGTTTGAAAAATTAAAAATATAGTTGTGGTTTACCTTATTCATTTTAAACACCCCTTTTAATAGATTATTAAAAATGTGCTATTATATGCATCAACCTGTCAAAAGTCAACAACAAACAATTGGTTAAACAGTCCATATATTTGAAAAGAAGTCAGACAACAATATAAAAATATGTGGATTATATGTAATGAAGGGTAATTGTTTTAAAAACAATATATATTTAACACTAAAAACTGTTTTTAATGATTGCTTGTTATATTTTAATTTCTTTTGATAAACACTCTTCAAGAGATTAGTCACAGTATAGTAAATACCAAAAGATGAAAAAAATATATTATTGACAGAAAAAAATAGTCAAAAAATCTTGCTACATCGTACTATCTGAAAATACACAGTTAATAAAATGGGTATTTTATTAAGTTTAATAAAAAATGGGGTTTTTAAAAAAGTTTATATTTTTTATAAAGACTATTATGTGTACATATATTTTGTGTTTTTTTAATTATCACTAATGTGTTCATGTTACTTTTGAAATTTGTATTTCATTTCAACTCAAAACCAATAGTTTTTTTATTGTTTAGTGTATAAAAAACATATTTATCTGTTTCAGAATAAATGTTATTCATTTTACCACTATTCTTATTTTGCCATTTTTTACGTTTTTGTCATTAATTTTTATATTTTTTTCATTTTTTTCGCAATTTATTTGTTTTTTAGTTCACGATTTGAACTCGTTATTCCATTTTCATTTTACTATAATTGAACTACACTGTATATATAATTTTTTTCAAAAAACAAAAACACTGCTCTTTTTAGCAGTATTGGTTTGTTGGGGATTAGGTGCGTCGGCGAGTTAATATATATATTGCGTTTATTAAATTAATAGAAAACAATTTAACAAACAAAAGCAGTTTTTTATTGTAATTATATTATTATTTTGAATTGAAGAAAAAAATTGAATAAACTGAATTCATTATTTAGTTGAATAAAAGTAATTATTATTATTATTATTATTATTATTAGTTTATTTATTAGTTTATATACAATTACAAGTTTTATCAATGATTATTGCTTAATTAAGTTAATTCAATTGTTTTAATGAATTAAAATTAATTAATTATTTTGTGTGCAACACTTACAACACAGAATATAGACGATGTCATCCAAAATGCAATTGCATATTTCACTCAATGAGCCAAACATAGCACAAAACACGTCAAAGTACTTGCCACAACAACAACATTCGAAATTCCAACCAGTTTCATACACACAATACTTATCACAGGTGGCCTCTTTCAAATAACAACAACATAACAATTTGCAGGGAACACAACACCATTTGTGGTAAAAAGGACATGTACAGGCGTCATCAAAGTAACTACATTTGCACCAATCACATGAGAAGAAACAACGACAACACTCAACAGAAGTACAACATGCGCAATTGAATAAATCACATATCCAAGTACATTGGAGACAGGATGTGCAAAGTCCATTGCAAAAGTACGTCCACATAAAATTGAGTGTCAATAATATGTTTGATAAAAATCGAAGAAATATGTTTTGAGGTCGAGGAATGGCTTCTTGTTCTGCTTGAACAATATGTTCTCCATGAACTTGTGGGATGTTAAAAATAATTGGATTTTCATCGGAAATAAGTGGACCGTCGTTCATTGTTTAATAATTGGAATAATAAAAAGTTTTTGTATTATTATTATTATTTCAATGTTTTAATTATTATAATATGATTGGATGAATTTTTGATATCGTTTATTAGTGTAATTTTTATAATGTTAAATATTGTTGTTTCCAATTATTCATGTGTTTCTGATTTTCATAGATAATAACAGACAATATATTAATAATAAAAATCAATAAGAATTTAATATTTATGAAAAAGAATGGTATCATAATTAGAAAAATCTCAATGTTTTACAATTTCAGTATAATCACTTTATTTTATGTATCAATTTGTCTTTTTCAAGACTTTTATGGCTAATTTTTGATTTAAATAAACTATTAAATAGTTTGTTATTTTCAAACCAAAAACACTAAACTTTTAATTTTCATACTAATTTTTATTAACTAACATTTAAAATAAAAGTCTTGAATAGAAAAATTTTTACAAAGGATAAGTGACCATACTATAATATTGGAAAAATTGTTCATTACTTTTCATATTTTAAAGACATAATACACGTTTATATTATTTTAATTTATATTATTATATATAAATATTTTTACAACAGTATTAATTTTTTAGTATTTCAATTGATCATACTTTAATTGTCATGTGACTGTATAAACTTATAATTTTTTTAATCACCAACAAAATTATTTTATAATTTGATTATGTTTTCAAGACAACTTTTTTAACTTCATTTCTACAAGTATTTATGTGTGTTTCACAAAAAATTCTATTGAATTTTCTTATTGACGACAAACAAGTCCTTACTTCTTTTAAGCCCATTTAGATTTTATTGTTGTGATCTTTACATTTTTATCACAGTTACGATTATTAAAACAAAATTTTATTAATATCAACAAATTTGGTGTTGTTGTTCAAATTTAACTCTTTGACACAAAATAAGGTTTTGTTTTTCAAATTATTTCTTTGTGTTGTAATTAAACTCAATTGTTGTTGCTTTATGTAAGCAACGATGATTCATAAGATCAAAACATGACATTTCATATGTGTTGTAATATTAAGTTTAATCATTGATATATAAAATTGTGTTATAAAATGCACACATTATCATATATATAAAATAGTTTCAAATTTGTCACAATATATATAAATCGCACTTGGAAGTGTATCACAATTTAATTCACTTGTTTCGTTTCGTTTATTCTTAAATTAATCTTTTTCGATACAAGTTTAAAGTAAAAATTCAATTTATATTCCA
>NW_004440199.1:3050-5615 GCF_000330505.1 Entamoeba invadens IP1
AAAATAACACCATATTAAAATCAATTTTTGGCAAATTAAGAATGTTGATTAAATCTACACAATTCATTTGGATACTTTATATATAAAGCAAAAATTAATTGAATTCTATCAAATCATTTTAGACCTTATCCTTTTTTAGATCTTAATCATTTTTTATATTTTTGATGTTTTGTTGATAGTTGTAAAATTTACAAATAGTGGCAATTTGACTTGGTTTTTACTAATTTATTTTAATACATTTTTATGAATTGGTGACTTTATATAATCATGAAGTGGATATTTCAAAGGATTAGAATACCATATTTAATGAATATAAATGTTTAATAAATTATTTATATATATATTTTTTAATTTATTTAATTAATTATATTAACTTGTTAGTCGCCCTTATTACGAAGTTTATTAAATATTAACTGGTTTAATAAAAAAACAATTACATGCATTACATTACACAAGCCACAATGAGTAATACATCAAAATTGTTAATATATCACTTTTATACAATTCAATAATAAAGGGTGTTATTTTCAGTGTTAATATGATAAAATTGTAAAACCCAAACTGTGGACTATAGTAAAAATTTGTTTGTTTTGTTGTTTGTCGATACAAGTTACTTTATTGTTTTTGCATTTTTTTAAAAAATAAGATTTAAAGCAGTGGATGTTATTGAAGAATAGATTGAATTTATTGATATTTCTTTCGTTTTTTATTTAACAATTGGATAAGGATAGATATTATATGGTTATTACCTTCCATCAAAAATAGCATAAAAAAACAAGTGGCTTTTTAATAATTTAATTTACATTAAGACTTCAACAATATCATTTATTGTTTGAAGACCATTTGAAGTTTAATAAAATGGTCCATGTAAAAATAAAACCCTGACCCTCGCACAACTCTATTCTATAAGTAGATGTACTACCGGTTGTGCTACAGGGCTTTCTATTTTTAAGTTTTGACTTATTGTATTAGTTGTTCGTAGGTTTTAATAATTAATTTGGTTTTCAACCTTTAAGTATCTAATGTATATTGATATTTAACTTAATGTTGAAAATGACCAATTATATTCCAAAATAAGTTCATATATCACAGTTTATAGCATTAAAAATATAAACATTTTGTGGGGGAATAAAGAAGTTTATTTTTTACAAAATTATTTAAGTGCTGAATTTCAGTTACAAACAAAAGTTTTTCATAAAATCAAACTTTATACCAGGGTCGGCCAAACGACCATGTTATTGGAAAAAAACTTAAAAAACAATAAAATGGTAAATAACACAATCATTTTTAAAAAACAAAATAAAAATGACAAAACACAATTATTTATACCAAAAGATAAAATGAAGAAAAATAAAACGATAATTTATATTAAACACCAAATTTTTTTTTCAAATTACTTTAAATACAATATAATAATATTTCTTTGTGTTGATTTAATTGTACACCAAACTTTCAATTGTAAATTATACATGCAAATAAAACTTATTCAACGTTACTCTGATAACAGTTTTTTTATTTGGGTGATAATAATTATTTTGATTGATTATTATGGTTTTTATCAAGAAAACGAACTAAAATTAAGTTTTACTGTTTTGAAAGTAATATGATTGACTTCATTCGAAAAATAATACATTGTTTGTTTTGTATTATTGCTAAAGATAATGAAAATACTTCTATTTGATTGATTAATTAATACTTTAATTTAAAAAGGACACAATTGAACTATTCAAAACCTTTGTTAAACTGACAAATATACATATATACATTTACAATTAATATTAATGTGTATGTTGAAAAGGTATATTAATTGTTAAAATAAAATTTTTATGTTGAAATCACTAAAATTATTTCTAATAAATTTTATTGGTTGTAAATATCTTCTGTATATACAACAATTATAAGGAGTGAGTATTGTTATTGAATTTTAAAAACTCTGCATTTTACCATTTCATATGCTTTTTTATTGTTCAATTGTTGTTCTTTAAAACTGGATTATAACACATTAAAATGACGATTAAAACAATATAAAAATTTTGTTTAAATCGTTAACTATAGTTTTACCAATTTTTAAAAACATTTTAACAATAAAAAACTTTTTAAGTTTTTTGTTAACAACATGCTAAAACTAAAATATATATTGACACGTATTAGAGATTGCCACGAAGTTGTTTAAAAACTGGATCTTGGCCGACCCTGTTTATACTATACATTCAATTGAATAATAATTTTTAAATTTACTAATTGAAATGCTAATGTCTCAACTTATTTTATTTTATTTATAAGCATGATTTTTTGATTTTTGTTATCTAATGAAAATAATATTTAATATGACACTGAAAAATGCAAATGTAATATCTAAATATAGAAAACATATTTTTAACACAAATAAATATTTTGTCATTCACCCAAAACACAATGAACACATAAAAAGCCCAACCAATGATACTCTCTTATAATTAACTAACTTACTACATGGTTCCACCACCTTACATCCAAATGCAAGACCAACAACAAAATAAAGTTAAATTTTTATAACAAGTCGAACAAAAGAAGACGTGTTTTAAC
>NW_004440199.1:5715-8094 GCF_000330505.1 Entamoeba invadens IP1
AAATTGAACATATATATTTAGTTACAAAAAAGAGGTAGATTGTAGCAAATTCTGTTCGTTGTTATCATGTTTTAAAGATAACAAACAAAATAAAAATATAATTATAATGAATTATTGTGTCAAAAATATATAATTTGTTTTATCTAAATATTTTTAAAGTGTTTAAATTATTAGAAAAACTACAAACATGAAGTGTTTTATTTAATCAAATGACAATGATAAAAACAAAAAAACACTTAAAATAATTAAGTGTTTATTTTTGGAATATCAACAACACTGTTATTACACACTGACAACATTTATTAAACTCAAGATAACTATTAACTTAAAATATAAAATCATTATTGCAGATATTTTCATTTTAAACATTTTCAAAAACCTATTTATTAGCATTATTTATATATCATAAAGATGCGTATTTTATTTTTAGACTTGATGGATATCAATTATATTGTTTTTGATTTTTGCTATGTTTTTAATCTATAGAGACAAAAACACGGCTATATTATGAAAATGATGTGAATAATAAAACCAATTGATTCAAAAACGATTAAATAAATGTTCTGAAATTATTTTTTTTCTGAACATCTATCAATTTGTTTTTTAACCTTTTAGAATTTGTTTTTATTTTATTAATTATTTGAGCATTCATACCTTTGTCTGTTTGTTTTGTTGATTTGTTGTTCAAAAACTTATTTAATGCCATTTGAGCACAAATCATAAATTAATTTGTTCTTAAAGTCATTTTTATTATCGTTTTTTGATAACAAAAATGATTTTTTTGTTTTATTCTTTAAAACAATAAAAGAGTCACAATGGTTGTAAAAACATCATATGCATTAAATGTGAGTAATTGCGTCCGTATAATATGTTTTTGGATAGTATATTTAGCCAGTTATTTTCAAATCAATAATAAATTTGATAATAAACTTGTTTTTTATGGTTTGTTTTTGTCTGACTATAAATAATATTTTTCATTTAAACAATACATAAAAACTCATTAACAATAAAAAAGTCTAAATGACTATATTTTAATTTTTATTATTACTTTTTCATATTTTGTGTAATTTAAATCATTAAAATTGTGTTATATTTTAATGATGTCATTGTGAAGTTTAAATATTTAATTATGATTAAAATGTGCATATATTCTAAGTACTAGAAGATTTTTTTATATAACAAAGTCGCGATTATGGTATTGGTGTTTGGGGGATATTTGTATCATATATTTAAATGGTGCATATTTTCATATACATGATTTGCCGACTCATTACGAGCCGGCCCATTATTGATGCAATTAATCTACGTGATTAATATTTTTAATGTTTGACAAAAAGAAACAACCTATGTTTTTATTTTAACAATGTTTTACTGACCAAATGAAGAAGGCGCATCACTTTTTCATAATGATGATAAATAAAGAAAGTTTTGGTTTAATTTTTGTTTTTTTTTGAAGACGCCTTTGAAGTTGTGTGTTGTATTATATAATAAAACAATATAATATTCTTTTATTTTGTCATTGTTTTAATAATATGATGCATAATACACAAGTTGTTTTATTCTTACCATATTGCAAGAATTATAATCTGTCATATATGTATATCGTATTCAATTTGAGTTGTTAATTTTGTCGTTTGTAAATATTGTTTAATTTAATTCAATGTCATGTTTTTTAATATATTTGCATATATAAATACTTTCAAGCTATTTTTATGTGGGCTTGAATAAATACTGATAACTCCAGTTGGTCATACACATTCTTACGATTAATAGGCATACGATTGCCTTGAATTGTCATATTCTAATTGATATTTTAGATTATCAAATTCTTGCTTTAAATATTGTTTGTTTTTTCTATTTTTAATTATCGTATTTCTTTTCAAAAATGACCCGAAAACTATTTTTATAGCGTTGTAAAACCAGCACTTTAAATCTTTATATGCAATGTTTTGACTTTTTAGGGTTTAACATCGTATTCAACACACACAACTTGTTTTTTTGTTTTTTCAAGAAAATAAAATGCACCAATACTAAATTAGAATTGTGTAGACTTTTTTCGATTAAAAATAATCGATACAACACTATTGTGTCTCTTTTTTTCATCAGTATTCAGTCGTTTTATTATATTTATTTAAATTAAAAATACATTTGTATATTTTAAGTCAACAAATGGTATTTGTTTTTATTTAATTATATTAAAATATCAATATTAATGTTATTAATGTTATGGTAGTTTTAATAGGGTGGTATATTTAATTGATTTTTCAAAAAATTGACAAAGCAATTTTTTATTATTTTATTTTTGTCTTTTTATTTATAATTGTATATTAAATAAATTATAATTATAATTATATTTTATTTTTTACTTAATTCAAAAGT
>NW_004440199.1:8194-43774 GCF_000330505.1 Entamoeba invadens IP1
ATTTCTTCTTTTTCCTTCTCGTTGATTTGCGGCACAGTTTCTTCGATATTTTCTTCTTCATCAAACTCAACAGGTATTTTTAAATCCCTCAAACTCACTTTTTTCGTCATTTCCTTTTTCTCTTCTAAAACCCTCTTCTTTGCAATCTCCTTCTTCTCAACCATTTCCTGCAGTCGCTCTTCATAACTTTTCTCAAAACTTTTCTCATCACTTTTTTCAAAGACTTTTTCATTTTTTTTTTCTGAAACTTTTTCTAAAACTTTTTCAGTCTTTTGTGAAGACTTTGTGTTCGAAGTCTTCTGTTCCTTCAAAGACACACGACTACTCTTATTTGTGTTTTTGGTGGGTCGTTGAAAGTCGTTGCCACCACTCACAACCTTTTTATGAACTGAAGCCGAAATAGAATCCGTTTGAGGCTTCGATGTGACAGAAGTCTTGTTCTGTTCTATTGGTTTCTTCACGTCGATAATTTCGATTGTTGGTTTAACAATACCACTGTTCGACTTTTCTGTGTGTTTTGGTTGTTTTGATGGGACTTCGAACGCAATGTCATCACTTTCAGAATCGCTCTCTGAATCACTTTCTTTCGTCTTCTCAATTTTCTCTTTTTTCTTTTGGAATTGATGTGATGGATTTTTTTCGTCTTTTTTGTGTTGCTTTAAACCTGTTTTTTCCTGAGTTTTATCGACTTGAATTTCCTTTTGATTTTTTTCGTCTTTCTTCTTTTCTTGTGTGAATTTTGGTGGTGGTGTTTCCTCTTCCATTTTTTGAGGTTTTGTCGTCTTCTTTGGACGTTCGTGCACTTCTTGTGAATTTAGTTTTTTTTGATTGTGTTTTTCCGTTTCTTTAAGTGGTTTTGTTATTTTTTTTGTTTTGCTTTCACTTTTGGATGAAGCAGCCTGAGCACTTCCTTTTTCTTTTTTCATTGCAATTGGTTTCTCCTTTTTCATTTCTTTTTCTTTTTGAATGGGTTTTTGGTCTTCTTCGTCTTCTGAAAGTTCGTCGCTTTCTTCAAATTTAGTTTTTCGTTTGTTAGATTTTGCGAAGGGGTTTTCTTCTTCCATTTTCTGTGTATCTTTTTTACTACTAATTTCAAGTGGTGCATCATCGCTTTCTTCATCTTTTAAATCGCTTTTTTTATTGAGTTTAGTGTGTTTTGATACTTTTTGTTTCACATGTTTTAATGTGTCGACTTTGTGTGGAGTGTCATGATGGACGGGATCTTTTAGTTTGAAAGAAACCACTTCGATCTCAGAACTACTTGATTCGTCACTTTCAATTTTCTTTTTAGAAGAGATCTCAAGTGGACTTTCGTCGCTTTCTTCGTATTTAGTTTTTCGTTTGTTAGATTTTGCGAAGAAGTTTTCTTCTTCCATTTTCTGAGCATCTTTTTTACTACTAACTTCAAGTGGTGCATCATCGCTTTCTTCTTCTATTTTTTCTTGAACAAGTTTACTCTTTTTATTGTGTTTTGTGTCGTCCTTTTCTTCTTCTTTTGTCGTCTTCTTCTTTTTCTTTTTCTTTTCAACTTGTTGTTTAGAGACCTTTTGATGTTCTTTTTCTTCCTCGGATCTTTTCTTTATTTCTTTCTGTTTGGAGGGCGACGTTTTTAAAACTTTTTCATCGTCTTCACTTGTGTTTTTTTGTTCTTTTTCTACTTTCTTGTCTTGTTTATAAGTACCTTTCTTCTCAAGACAGTCTTGTGATTTGTGCCCGTACATCCCACATATAAAACACTTTCTGAGTGTCGTCCCACAATCGTCGATACACACAAGTTTGATCTTCGTTGTTCTAAACACTTTCCCATCCAAATCCTTTGACATTTCGTTCAGCGTTTTGAAGTCTTTGACTACTACAGTGATATAGTCGCCTTTTAACTCACCTTCTGTCCTTACTATTTGTGTTATTTTTTTGATCTTAAAATCACTCAAAAATTCTTTCACGTCATCTTCATTTTTCTCAAGAGGACGATATTCAAAAATTAGGGTTTTGTCAGATTCGTCAGTTTTGTCAAGTTGCATTTTCACGTTGACGTCTTCCCACAACACGTTGTTTATTGCTTCTATCATTTGCTCTGAATCACTCGAAGAATTGGTTTTGATAATACATGAACTAATTGGAGTGTCTTTTTTGTATCGAGGAATGTCATACGAAAGAGGGTTGTATTTCGAACACAATGTTTGAATCCTGGCAATTGTTGTTGTGCTTTCCAAGTTATAAATTCGCACCGTGAGACCGTTGTTATTGTCACTGGAACTCATTTGTTTTATTAAATTAGATATATTTCCGTTGTTTATTTAATTTTGAGGGTTTTGTCTGTATCATATCAATTTATAAATAAATAATTTTTAATTTATTAAAAATGGTTTTCGAAAGTTGACCAAAAAATACAAAAAAAACATTTTTTGTTTTTTAATATAGATGTTCCAAATATATTATTCAATATAATAGAAGTTGTTAAATCCATAAGATATCGAATGGAATTAATTGCATTAAATAAGAAAATTGGATTAACACCATAATTTAAAACAATTCTTTTTGAACAATAAAACTAGTTCATCGAGTGTAATTTTAGTATAGTTTAGTAATAGTTTTGAATTTATAATTAATAAATAATTTAACTAAAAAAATAAAATATTCAATTTTTATTCAAAACCCATTAATGAACTATACCCATATTTGCACATTTTCGAACTAACTTGCACACCTTTGTAAGTCGCTTCATATCATAATTCATTAAATTATTTTATCTTCTATTTTTATAGAAGTAAAAATAGATTGTTTATGTCTATATTGATAATGAAACTATTTATGTAATTAAAATATATTCATTTAAATATTTATTGAAAACAATTCTATAAATGAAAATATCAAATAAAAATTGTTTTAAAATATCAAAGATAATGTAAGTAATCCAAGTAAAACAACGACAAAATGAGATCCATTTTCTTCATTTTGTTCGCCATTGTTTTGATTCGAATTATCTTGATTTGGTTTGTTATCGATATCCAGTGTATTTTCAGGTCCTCTCATTGTGAAGTCTGTATATTCTTTAACACCACCGATACCATAACACTTCGTGAGTCTGCCTTCTTCATCACATTTGTTGCATTCATAATTGTATTTGTATACAGTGGTTGAAGTTGGATCACAATTATAAACATTGTGGCTTTTCCTCAAAAAATATCTACCGTTTTCTTCATAAATTTTCCATTGTACCCAATTAATATCAGAAGCGCATTCATCAGTAAAAAATTCACCATCAATTGTGTCGTCCAATCTACACTGAGTTCCACTGTCTCCTCTGAAAGCTATAAAATGCTCTGGTTGTGGATCGACTTTTGCTGCAGTATTTATCCAATCAAACACAGAACGAGGTGTTCCAGTGCAATCTTTAGAATTGTACTGATACTCAGTACGGACATTACTAATGTATGAATGAGGTTGCATTACAATCGATCCTTCTCCATTTTCTTTGCAAACTCCAGTTTTGTACAATTTGAAGACATAATATCGCGGACAGTGATTGCCCCATCCAATAGCATAATTAACTTGAGCACATGTAAAATATATAAGCAATAAAAATAACATTGTTATGAATAAAATAACAAAATTAGTGTTTATATATATATAATTATTCTAAATATAAATTTCAAAACACAAAGAAGTAAAAATATGTGTGGAGAATTGTTTATTCTGTTTTAAATAAATTATTTGTTGTTGTAACAAGTTACAAAAATTTTTAAAACCCCCCATTTATTTAAAAATAATTAAATACTTTAACAATATGAACCTTTTACAGAATTCCAGAAAACTAAGTGCATTTCTGAGTAATATAATTAGTTCGGCACTTACTTTTATTTAAATTATTTTAAATAAATTTAAATTTTTATTATTATTTTTGATTTATTATAATAAGAACAAACATGCTTCGTTATTTTTAATTAAACAGTTTATATACAGTTGAATAAATTATTTTTTTACAATTGATAAACTTCAGTTCATTTATTTTTATTTTTACTGGGAAGTATATGTCATTTTCTTGAAAGTCATGGATTTTTAATTAAAAAACAAAAAACAAGTATTTTTTATTACAGGGGGGCTAAAAAACCGTTTCAGTCTTTTTAACCGCTTCCAATTGATTATAATAATAATCAAATAATATTAATATAATAAAATGTATAGTACTGTTTACCATGAAGGCTGAATATGCCTCGTGGAGACTTTTTCTGTCCGAGGTGGTAATTTGTATCATACTTTTTATTATAACGTTATTAGTTATAACTATTATATCGATAGGAAGCGGTTAAAAAGACGGAAGCGGTTTTTTATCCTCCCTGTAAAGACTTTTATAAATGTATAGTTTATAAATTTAATACACCAATAGTAAAATAATAATATTATTTAGGCAATAATTTTTTATGCTGGGCGATAATTTGTTTGTCCAACTATAGGTGCTAAATTATTTTTATTTATTATATTAAAGAAAAACCAACATGATTAGTTAAACGCTAATTAAGTTAATATAACCAAGTATTTATTATATATTTTATATACTCAATTTTTATAAATACGATCATTGCTATGTATAATTATGTATTTTAAATATTAAAGTAAACTAAACTGATATATTATTTGACAACAATTTGCAAACTGTAACAATTCATGTTTTTTAAATAACCATATACTCAAAATAATTATTGTATTATCAAAATTAATATTAAATTATTACAGGTCGGTACGAAACCCCTATAGTTTTCTAAAACCCCTCAAGTCGTCAGTTGATTGGTCGAAACCAGAAAAAAATATTTTATATTTAGAAACGACATTTTCGGATAACGATTGTAAGCCAAATCCACAAACGCGTTGTTGAAACTTGTTCTTATATGTCACTTCTTGTGGTTTTACATGAGACGCGACTCGTTATGATCATGTATTGAACAGTTATAAACAAATGTAATTTTTTATGGTTTTTATTTTTATATTTTGTTTTTGTTATATTACACTTCTTATCGTCCAATTTTTTATCGTACTTCTTCGAGATGACGTCGTAATTAATTTCTTTGAAGATTGAGGGGTTTAAGACAAATTGATGGGTTTTTACCATATCTGTAAAACCTTTTAAAACCAAAATAAAATATTTAGAATATTTGATTGTTTTTAGTAATTTTTTTGTAAAAATATGATAATTTTAATCGTAGTAGTATATAAATTATGTGGATTTAGGTGGGGACCTCATTTTATCTATATTTTAATTAAATCGCGAGGGGACGTGAATCTGAATTTTGATACCTACGGTCTCATGCGTTTACTCACAAAATATTGACATCTTTGATGTCTCTAGAATCTCGCATTCGTTTCCATTCTTCGAAGATGTAGTCTTCTTTATGAGAAACTCATGCCGAAGGCTGAGGAACCTTTGGTCTGTTCGGTGTAAATTTATATAGAGCAAATTTATATTAATGTAATTTTATATTTTCTTTAAAATGACAGAACAGTATATGAATGAAACGTTTAGAAAATAAATCGAGCTTTGTCATGTAAAATTGTTATTTAATTTAAATACAGATAAAGATGTTGATGAATTCATAAATGATTCTGAAAATTATAGTGAAAAAGAAAGTGAACATATAAGTGAATCTAGTGAAAAGAAACTCACGCAGAAGGCTGATGAAGATATTATAGAAAATCATGATTATTCTAATGAATCAAGTGAGCAAAGCATCAACACATCCAAAGGATGTAAATTCCGCTTCTGCGATGTATTCTTGCCGAAGGCTGAAGACGCAAATGATTATGTTTATTATAATGAAGAAGATAGTAAAGTTGTAGCCAACATAGATTGTGATTCTTCCAAATTTAAAACAAGAATTAATAAAATTAAAGAATACTTTAATCAGTTTATTAGAAATAATAATATAAAAGATATAATTGTAAAATATTATGTTCGTCCTAATGTTATTCAAAAAGGTTATGAAATATTAATGTGTTTAAATAATAAAGATAATTATCAAAAATTTCAAAGTTTCATTGATCGTGGTTATTGTAAAGGAAAAGATGAAAAATATTTTAGGTTAATGAAATTACATTGATGATAAATTAATAGATATTTATGGTCCGTAAGAACTGTAGTTCTGAGGTTTTCATAAACTGTAAAAACAAAGTAATATATTTTACATATTATCTGAAGACATATATTGAGTATGTTATTTTTATAGTTATTATAATAATACTGTTATATTACTTTATTAATAATATATTTAGTCATGTATAAATAATATATTTTTATTTTTATCTTAATATAAATGAGTACAGATAATACTTCTCAATCAAAATCAAATTCATTAAAAACATTTTTCAAAAATTTGTTTTTTTCTAACAAATACAATTTAAAAGAAATAGACATGTCAAAATAATGTAACAAGGAAATCAATAGATATATTAATAATAATCTAGAAGTTAACTAAAACAATACAAAAGATTTAAATGCTACTATTTATATAAATGGATG
The DNA here is from genome assembly GCF_000330505.1 of Entamoeba invadens IP1. Lineage (NCBI taxonomy): Eukaryota > Evosea > Mastigamoebida > Endamoebidae > Entamoeba > Entamoeba invadens. The sequence goes on from NW_004440199.1 coordinate 14,706, forward strand.
TGTATTTTGTAAAATAAAAGGTAAACAAACATTAATTAAGAAACAAGTTAGAATTACTAAAAATGATCTTGACAATAAAGTTTAAAAAAATGAAAGCGTAAAGCAAGTACAATTAGTATTATTACTTAATAAAATAGAAGAATTAGAAAACAATCTAAATAATATGAGAGATGGAATTATTAATAAGATGCTTCCGATATTAGAACATTATATTACTGTTAATAATTTAGATGTCAGTAAATTATTTGACGAGAAACTCACGCCATAGGCTGAGAATTAATATTTATAAATGGATACTTTTATTTTTATAACAATTATAGGTTCTGGTATATCGATATCATAATCTGAGCAAATCATCATGCCGAAAACTGAGTTTACAGCTTTAATTATTTCATCATGATTTAATATTCTTGTTTCTAGAACGTTAATCAATTTGTTCAAAGCATATTTATCGGTGAATAAGATTTAAACCCAAACCCAACACGTATACAATTTATTGAGATAGATTTTTTCTAATTTGTTTACTATTAAAAAGGAAATATATAAAATACTATATGTAATGGTTATATTAACTATAATATATACTCATTAAAAAGAGAAAAACGTTTTGGTTTCATTCGCAAAGAAAAGATTAACATTTTGAATAATGTAAAATATAAGTTAAATATAATTTTATTTCGAATTAACTTTGAATAATTTATTGTTTAATATTCTATAAAACGTGTTTATAAGCAATGTTTATTTATTAAATTAAAATAAGATAAAACCATTAAAATTAGTTGTTGTATACTTATAAAACTATAATTCTTTTAGTTTTTTCGGTTTACTTTCATTTTCTAATTTGTTTTTTACACATTTTTTGTATTTTTTGCGTCTATTTGACAACGAGTCATCGACGTTTTTTGATGTTTTAATTCTTTTTTTACCAGGACACATGATTATCATTGGATCTTTAATATCGTCTTCGATATAACCGGTTTTATCTTCTTTTAATTTATCAATTTCTTCAACTAGTCCAACAACTTTTTAAATATTGTTTTTCTTCTCAAACTGTGGGTTAAATCAAACAATTTTTTCTTTACATCTTCTTCACTGAGTAAACCATTTTCTGTTACAATTTTAATTTCATGAACACTTTTTATTTTATGGACAATAAAATTTGTCTCAGAAAAATCACACTCAGAAAACAGTGGTGAACGACACGGGCCTTTTACTATCAATCTTGTATTACCTCTGATATCTTTAAAATATCCTGGTGGACACTTTGAATCAGTAAATGCATCTCCACCTTGTTTTCGAAAATAAATCATATGACTACAAGGAACTCCAGTTTCTTGATACACAATACACATACAATTACTTCCTTTGCCGGCTGGACATTTACTCATGCAAATAAAAGTATCAAAGTTATCTAAAAGTATATCAACTGTGTTCGAAGTCATATTTTTTAACGTATCCTTTGAGACAAGTAATTTGAGTGCGTTTAGCTGTTCTTCTGAAAAAGTTGTTGCCTTTAATTGTAGTTGTCGGGTATATAAAACAAAAGCCTTAACAGCTTCCATTAAAGTGGGTGTTTTACATCTGATCGGTCCTTTGGCATGAGAAAACAATCCCTCTGCAAGATTTGAACTGGAATATAGTTGTTGGCACACTTGAGAAGGTAAAAACGTGTCTTTAATATCAAATAGCGTTTTAAGTGCTTTATATTTATTGGAGCGATTTTTGATGTTTTCCGAAGGAAAATGTCTGATGATAACGCAAGAGTAAGGAAGTCTAAGTATTCTTCGTTATCATTTGGAGACATTTGATCTTTAATTTTAAAAGAATGGACATTTTCATTTGAGATTAATAAAGTAAGTTTTGCGAGGAAGAGTGCTTCGGCTTTTACAATGTTCGTGTTTTCCCGGAACATTGCGTCAAACAACTGAATGATTTCATCATCACAAGAAAAACGTTTTTTAAATTTCTATGAATGTGCAACCAACAATGTCTGATTTTTACATGTTTTCCAAATACTGTATAGAGAGCCGAAGATTGTGCTTCAGAGCGATCACATGAAAACCCGATCGGTGAAAACCCTCTTTCGTCAAAATGACGTTTAAGTTCGTTCAGATTTTCCTCAAAAGCTTGTTTTGATGAATCTCTTAAAAACCCAAACGATAGCAATCTACTTGTGTTATTCTTTTTATAAATGACAGCAAAAAGTGGTTTGGAAAACTTATTTGTACAATGTGTATCATCGATAACCAGACAAGAATTATCATATTCACATAACGATAACGTGTTAATACAGAAACATCCAACAAAACGCCTCTGTGAGTCTGTAAACAACACAGTTGAAAAGTCTGTAAGTGAGTCTAAGTAAACTTTAAGTTGATTGGCTTGTTTGATTGTTTGGTTTTTGTAAGTTTTTTTCTTATGTCATAGATTGTTTGTGGAAGATACGTCAAATCATGATTCAATCTTGATATTTGAGTACTCACATTATTTTCTGCGTCTTTAAGATTTGCAAGCTTTTTATCATGGGTATTTAAGTCGTGGAGACCCTTTGTTAATGATGTCTCATCGTGGTTAGTGTGCCATGGGTTAAAATATATAAAAAGACATTTCTTTTCAAACAAAAAAAAATAACGACAGAAGAACAACAACTGAATGACTTGCATCCATAAATTTGTTTGGGGGAATCGGAACGAGTATGTCTTGCTGCGTATATCTGAAATGAAAACATTTCAGTGGAAATATAACAAAATTGTTTAATGATTTCAGTACATGAACATGTCAGTGTTGTTCCCAACATGTTGTATAAACCAGTGATTATCGTGTTGTGAACCGAATTAAGTCTATGAGTTGGACTTGGTTTTTGTTTTAACACACATAAAATTGGAATATTTGTTGAATTATAGATTTCCAAAATTATTTTAGCCTTTAGATTATCCTTTGTAAATGATGATAATGTATTCCAAAGTGAAATTGGAGGCATATTTTTTGTTGTTCTAACCCTTTGAAATAGACATCATTAAGTTGGTTGGAATTCATTGAATAATTAGGTTTCAAAATTAATAAGTATACAACAACTAATTTTAATGGTTTTATCTTATTTTAATTTAATAAATAAACATTGCTTATAAACACGTTTTATAGAATATTAAACAATAAATTATTCAAAGTTAATTCGAAATAAAATTATATTTAACTTATATTTTACATTATTCAAAATGTTAATCTTTTCTTTGCGAATGAAACCAAAACGTTTTTCTCTTTTTAATGAGTATATATTATAGTTAATATAATCATTACATATAGTATTTTATATATTTCCTTTTTAATAGTAAACAAATTAGAAAAAATCTATCTCAATAAATTGTATACGTGTTGGGTTTGGGTTTAAATCTTATTCACCCATATTTATTTGTTAAAAAATGTGTATTACTTTAACCTTGATTAGTTTGGTAATTTCATATTACATTTTCATTACTTTGTATAGTTTTAAGATAATCATTCAAATATTTTTTAAATCTTTCCATTCTTCCAATTGAAATTTTATATATACATCCAATATCGACAAATAAAAATTTGTTATCTAAATCATATTTAACATAATAATCAACATCTTTATCATAATCAAGTATATTAATTTGTTCCGTCATTTTAAAGAAAATATAAAATTACATTAATATAAATTTGCTCTATATAAATTTACACCGAACAGACCAAAGGTTCCTCAGCCTTCGGCATGAGTTTCTCATAAAGAAGACTACATCTTCGAAGAATGGAAACGAATGCGAGATTCTAGAGACATCAAAGATGTCAATATTTTGTGAGTAAACGCATGAGACCGTAGGTATCAAAATTCAGATTCACGTCCCCTCGCGATTTAATTAAAATATAGATAAAATGAGGTCCCCACCTAAATCCACATAATTTATATACTATTTCGTTAAAAAGCTTTTTTATTTTTTTTAATAAATAGAATTTATAATAATTGGCAACGAAACAATCAATCGAGTGTGTTTGGTTAATTTTTAATCGAACGACTACATAGACACAACCATTTAAATAAACATAGAAATTGTTATATTTAGAACTAAAACCATTCGTACATCAAATAAAATTTTTTCAAAAAGTTATAAACTAAAACAATTCAATCCAAAAATAATCATTTTTATTTACAAAACAAATGTAAACTGTTTTTCAAAAGTCGGTACTGTCATATTTTTAGAATTTCCTAAAGTTTCGTTTTTTTTTGTTTTTTTCTTAAAAAAAACAAAAAACAAAAAATCGAAAGTACTGACTTTATTTTGAAAAAAATACCAATCCCGTTCAATTATTTTTGTACATATTCGGGAAAATATTGGAATATTAGCCAGCCTTTTCCAAAAAAACCGATCCCGTTATTTGATTTGACCTCAACTCGATACTTCGCAACATATATTCAGTACTGTTGGCATAAAAGCACGACAATGAACGTTTAAGTGGATTGAATGTTGTTGTTTGTGTCGAGTTTTAACTGATAATTACTTTCGTTAAAAAAAATATTTTCAATTAAAAACAAACATGTGGTTATCTTCTCTGAATAAAAAATAATGAAACAAAGAGTTCCAAAAACACCATTAAATAAATTACAGCAAATGTTTGATAATTTTGACAGACATAAGTCAACGGGCAACACAAGAAAAGACAATAATGCAAAAAACAATATTGTTTTGTTATTGGATATTTTAAAAATGATGTTCTCACTGAAATGCCCAAAGATAATGTCGACTTTATAAAACCCAAAAAAGATAAGTTATCAAATCATTTTGATATCTTTATTGTTGTTGTGACAACACTATTAAACATACTAATCTTCGAACTTAGCTTTTGTTTTGTGAATATTTCATTAATTAATAAAATGTTTGATACAGTTAGTTTCATTTTGTTTAATAATTTTTTCAAAATTATAATGTTATTTTTCAAAATAATGATAAAAATGTACCTTTAATCAACACCGTTTCAAAACAATAATTAATTGTTTCAAAAGAAAAACAATTGTTTCAAATTAATGAATAATTGTTTCATTAAATGATTTATTTTACAATAATTATGACTAATTGTTGAAAAAACTTGTTTTTTGTTTCAAATTTTTAATTATTTGTTTCAAAACTGTGTTTGAATTCTCAAAACAATAAACACAAACAAACAATGAAAACAAACACATTTTGACAATAACTAACGGGGAAAATAAAAAATATATATATTTAAACACCATTTAAATCTATATTTTCAATGGCAGTTAACACTTTTCAGTTTATTCATAGAGACAATGTCCAATCATTTTTGAATCAAGAAGATCCTCATCAACAACCAGTTCTTGATGAAGTACCACTTGCGCAATTGAGAACTACAGATGAAATTTCAAGATCAAGTAGTTTGCGGAACACTGAAACACAACCATTTGGAGACACACAAATTACAACAAAACAAACAGAACAAAAAAGAATCTATGTTAAAGCGACCCAGTCCCAGAAAAACAGACTTTATAATGAATACTGTGAACACGGAGAAATCAAAGATTGGCGATATTATCAAGAAAAAAGCAAAATGAATGAACAAATGGTCAAACGGTATTTGAAGTATCTGAAAGGTGGTATTGATATTACGCAAACTCAAAAAGTGGGAAGAAAACCAAAATATTCTCCTGAGTTACTCACCGAAATAGCCAATAAATTAACAATAGAAAATAAAACACTAAGAGAAACCAAAAGACATTTGGCAGATAGTGTTTTGAATGAAATAAGAACTAATATAAAAGTAGTGTCGATTTCAACAATAAGTCGATATATCAAAGACCCAGACATAATGAAAGTAGCCGAACTTCCACCTTTAAGTTTTACCGAGTGCACAATAAGGGGTCCCAGAGCGAACACACAGGAAAACAAATTGCTACGAGTACAAAAAAGAAGAGAACTTGATCAATTTATTTCTTCGGGTTATCAAGTTGTTTTTGTCGACGAGAGTCACTGGAAGGTTGGCAATGTCAGATCCAGAAATTGGGGTGTTAGAGGAAAAAAACATTTTCGTGAACAACCATTGTCGACATTTAATTTATCTTGTGTCTGCGCTATAAGTGATACCGGTTCAAAATATTGTACTTTATTTAACCAAACTATTAATGGGGAAATATTTATTAAATATTTTAAATTCCTCTTGAAGCTTCACAACGGATGGAAGCAGAATTGTATTTGTCATGGACAATGCTTCAGTCCACAAAGATGACATTGTTCAACTTGCAGAAGACAGAGGGTGCAAAGTGTTGTTCAATGCGCCTTACTCACCAGAGTGCAACCCTATAGAAAACGTATTTGGAATATGGAAAGTCCGAGTTGGAAAATTGAATAATGTGACTATAGCAGATATGATTGAAAACATCTCAAAGTGTTTTGATGAAATTAGTCCAATTGAAATAAGACGAATTGTAATGAATTTTATTAATATTGTTTCTGTGAAAGTTTTTGCAATGGAAGATCTTTAACTGGTTTTTAATTGTTTGTGTTTATTGTTTTGAGAATTCAAACACAGTTTTGAAACAAATAATTAAAAATTTGAAACAAAAAACAAGTTTTTTCAACAATTAGTCATAATTATTGTAAAATAAATCATTTAATGAAACAATTATTCATTAATTTGAAACAATTGTTTTTCTTTTGAAACAATTAATTATTGTTTTGAAACGGTGTTGATTAAAGGTACATTTTTATCATTATTTTGAAAAATAACATTATAATTTTGAAAAAATTATTAAACAAAATGAAACTAACTGTAATAAAAAATTGTCATTAAGTTTATTTGCTTTTGTACTAAAATGCACTTTTGGGATAATTCGCGTGTTTTTCTGAAACAAAAATCCCGTTATTTTAAATTTTATATGGAATTTTTTTATGCTTAAAAATTCTTCAAGTAAAAAAATATTTTTTGAAGACTGCATTTCTCTTTTTTACTTGGAAAAAATAAGCGAATTTATTACAAAAAAACGATTCCCAAAAATAATAAACAAAATAAATGCAAAAAATCGAAACACCCCAGTACCGACTTTTGAAAAACAGTTTTTTAACTTTTTTTAAATAACAAATTTCTTAATAATAAAAAATTGAGGATAAAAAACAATTGTTAAGTTAATTAAATATATTTTTTAAAAAATAATATAACATCAAATTAAAAATATAAAAATTCATCTCTATAAATATGGTTTTATATTTTTTATACCTATTATTTGTATTAATTCAATTATCAGTGAGTGACACTCCAATCAAACCAAAAAATCTAGGATTATTTAGAAGACCTCAACACACTTTGGCTCTGAGTTTAGAAGCTGGTGTTGAAAACTTACAACAACGAGAATTGGAATTACAAGTGCATATGGGTAAGATATATACAGACATGTTTAATTTTTGTGAAGAAATGGAAAAACTGAGAAATTGGCTCATTGGTCTTGTGTTGCCTGGGTTATTTACAAGCGATGACATCAATGCGTTAGAAAGACTCTTTCATTCTTTTAAATTCATATTGGACCAACTCGAAATTCAACGAATAACTGAAAGAAAAGTTATAGTGGCCTTGATGTTTATTGAACCCATTCTCGACGTGTTTATAAGTCGTCGGATTAAAACTATTATTAGTTCTTTTTGGAGGAAGAAATATTACTTTTATACTAAAGTAGACCGAGCTTTTTTTAGAGAGCCAGAACAAAGAGAAAAGGCCAAAAATTTGTTCAAATATGCAGAAGCTTACATCAGAAAATTTGCAAATGAAGTTATAGCAATGACTCGAACCCCTCTATTGGTCAATGCCCAAAAAGCTCAACAAATTGCAGCTAAGATGGAAAGTTTATTGTCATTTGTAAATAATGCCGATGACGGGTATTACGGAAATCCTCTATTACAAACTTTTTGATTGTTGAAATATTATTTTTATTTAAAAACGAAAATTGTAAACAGGTTAATATTTAACTTTAATTCTGTACTTTATTTGAAATAGTTAAATTGAAGATAATAATATATTATTATATTTTAATATATGTTAAATCAGAATTGTGACACGTGAAATTTGTTGCATTTTAAACAATAAAAAACGTTTAACAATCATTTTATATTTTCGATTTGTTGGTAGTTGATAAAAAATAATTCGTATTTATAAAATTAATAATTATTACAATTGTTTGATATTCATAAATTCAAAATGTGTTATAACAAAACAATAGAAGGTTTAAATAATAATAAACGTTCAAATTTATCTTGATTACTTAATTATATATCAAAAATTGATAATCAAGTAAATATTCATTAACCAATAAATTTATCAATCGCAATTTTGTGAGAATTATTTAAAAGGGAATTTAGCATAATGGTGGTGCATCTCAGAATGGTTTGAATAACAACAATAGAAATCCTTGGGTTCGATTCCCATAATTCCCATTTTTTGTTTTTTGAAAAATATTTTTTATTGTTATAATCATATATATATTTTAAATAATAATATATATATATATTATAATATATTATATTAATTTATAATATATATAATATAAACGAATAGTATATTTATTGTTTATTATTATCTAAAATATTAATAGACAAATAGATATGGTGAAGTTGATATTATTATTAACAATTATAGTCCCGTCTTTTTATACAATAATTTTATAAATTTTGATTTTTTATAAATACAAACCTCACCTTGTTTATAATGAATTGTATTGTATTATAATAAAAAAGTTAAACACCACTGCTAAACCAAATCAACATGCCAACAGTTCGAATAGTTGTATTTGGTAGTGGTGCTGTTGGGAAGTCAGCAATCACAATGCAACTGGTCTCAGGACACTTTGTCCAAATCTATGATCCAACACTTGAAGACTCGTATCAAACAAGCATCAATGTTGATGGCGAAATGGTCTCACTTGACTTGTTAGACACAGCAGGATCAGATGAGTACTCTGCACTTAGATTTCAATACATGAGAACTGGCGATGGGTATGTCATAGTTTACTCAATCACATCAATAACATCATTTTTCGAGGCAAACACGTTTAGAGAACTATTGTACAGAGTTCTTGACAAAGACTTCAGTGAACACATCCCAATTGCATTGTGTGGTAACAAATGTGATTTGGAGTCAAACAGACAGGTGTTCACTGAAGACGCCAATAAGGTTGCAGATAAATGGAAAACACTGTTTTATGAGACTTCTGCAAAGAACAATACAAACATCACAGAAACATTTCAGGGATTGGTCAGAGACATCCGAGCAAATGTCAAAATTGACAACACGACATCTCAAAAGAAAACATCAAAAAGAAATAAAAACAGATGCATCATATTTTAATTAATTTAATTTTTTAGTGTTTGTTGTTCAAATCGATTTTTAAATTAATATCGATAATAACTATTTTCGTTAAAATGTTTTTGGTTTAATATACAAAATGTTAACCTTAGCAAGTCAACTGAATCAACTTTTTTGTGAGAAGGTGATCTGGATAAGATTTATCTAGATCATAATTTATTTTTAGAACAATCAAAAACAAATTCAAAACACGAAATCGATTAGTTTTCGCGCAAACTAATGGTCTTTACAGACCCATGTTTCCTATTTTCAATGTGTTCAAAATTGTCAACACTTGCTGTTACGAAACATACACAAAAATTTTCATGAGAGCGCTTCGAAATTTATCAATTTTTCATTATTTAAATTGGTTTCTGACACGCCGTTTTTAATTAAAGATCTTTTAAGTTCAAATACAAAAATAAAAAAGTGAGTTATTTTTAGTAAAAAAAATCAAGGATATAATTTATCCTGTTTTTCACTTCGTAAGGTTGATACCGTGTTTATAAATTAAAGTCATAACGATATTAAATTAAATTTGACAGAAATTCGATAATAGTTTCAAACTTATTAAAATATAAAAAACTTCAAAGATGATAAAGTCAAAAAAGCCAATTTTTTTCTTAAAGTTTTAATTTCATTTTAAAAATGTGTAAAAAACAGTGTTGTGATAATATCATATTAGATAAAACACAAATAAATGCGTTCCTAAAATATCATATAATGACAAACTTTTTGTTGCATATTGATAATGCAATGTCAATAAAAAACCATTTATTTTTCAAATGGTTTTTTATAATTTTAATGATTTTAAAATATTAATTTAATAATTTGTATTATATTTTTTAACACATGTTTTTGTTCAAAATGTTAATTTGTAGAACAATTTTGTTGTAATAAGTGTGTGCCAACATGGTTGATCAATTTTCTGCTTTATGCCAAAACTTTTTAGGCCTTTTTTTACCTAATCCTTAATCCTAATACGTGTCGCTGACTGTGGGCGATTTCTATATTTAAAAAAGTAGCAGTTTTCGGTTTTAGGGTTTTGAACATAAGAATTGTTAAGTTAGATTCTTTTATACCTTACAAATGGGCTATTTTTTCCACAAACATCCCGATTATTTTAAAAAATATAATGTATTTTTAATAGAAAAACAATAAAAAATAACAGCACTTACAAACGCGTCGTTTCAGGTGAAATAAAATAGTATAATAATAACAATAATATAGTATAACTGTCTTTATTTGGATTAGTTAAATAATTGGTATTTTTACTATTTAGATTGAGAAAATTATAGGTTGTGACATGGAATAAATATAATATTAAATATGGTTTTTGAATAATTTTGATTAATAGTATAATTAATTATAATTTACAATAAATTTTAAAAATATAACAATTATATTAATAAATATAAATTAACTATATTACATAATATTTTTTTTATAATTAATTAATTTATACTTAATATAATTATAAATAACAATGTTAAAATTATAATTAATAAATCCATATATTTATTATTATTGTATTATATAAAATATAGTTTGTAAGTCATCTATAGTTCGGTCAGCTAACGGGGTATATCGTTAACTATCCATATGGTATTTAGGTTACTTTTCAAATTGATTTCACAAATTACTATACCATCTTTGTCACATTTGATTCATTGTTTATATTATGTATTCATTTATTAACATTATTATATTAATTTGTATTATCTAACTTGAATATAAACATTTATTTTATATAAATATTATATATTTTTATTTAAATTTACTATATATTGTTATTTTATATACAAACTATACTAAACAAAAGAGTTAACCAAACCCACCTTAAGAACAATCAATTACATTAACTGTTATTTTATTTCTTTTACATGAAATTACTTATAACATTTATTATTATGGGTTTTTATGTTTATATTAATTCATTATACTAATAACATGTAACACTTAATTAAATAATTATATTAACAATTCACTATTATATTTTACTAAAAATAATAACTATTAATATAATAAATATACTAAAAACATAATTAATAATATTTAGTTATTATATATGTTAATGTTTATCTGAATAGCAAATTCACAATTAAATATTTAAAAAATTTAAAAAAATAAATGATAAATATATACAATGTAATGAGTTATTTGAATATGTTTATGATTAAATTTTATAGTGACATATTCTTTATTACAATGTTGTATGTTATACATTCTAAAAAGTAATTAACACAAGAAGGTTTTAGACTACATGCATTTATCAATCAATCTATTTAATCACAGAAAGTTGATATAAAACTTGACTATCCTTCAAATCATTTATATTATTGGTTTTTGAAAACAATAATCAATTTGTTTTATAAACAGAATAATATTCACTCATATAATTAATAACATTTAAAACACACTATTAGATACATTTAATCAATTGCACTTATATCCATTAATCGGTTTTTGTAGCAATAATTATAGCACCATATTATAATGTTTTAGTTGATTCTGTTCAATTGCTTGTTCTTTTTGTATTGTTATTATTTTTTGTATTATTAAACACTAAAAAACACAACACATATACTCGTTGCTGATGCCTCAAATAGACTGGATTGAGAATTAATAATGATATCATTGAATAGTGTAAATACCACAAACTACATGTACAAAACAAATTTAATTTGTTTATGACTTGGTATCACATTTTTAACAAAAGTTTGAGTTTATTAATGTTTGAAAAGTTTCAGAAAAAATCTAAGGAAAAACCCATATTTTACTCTTAAACGAACTTTAAACACCTAATATTTATCAACATATTGGGTTTTGACGAATTCTACATGGTCAAAATGTAAATAATAATCAAAACAAGATTAATGAATTAAAGAACTACTTTCTTGATTTCCTTGACATCAAACAAAGCATTTATTGTTTTGTCGTTCATGTTGCTTTTCAAAATATTTTTCATTCGAGAAAATGATCTTTCGACAGTACACGATGTTACATTTAAAGCTTCAACTTTTTGTGAATAATCCAACAACAATGGAAATAATGCAAGATCACTCTCGCTCATTTGGCTGAAAACCATAAAAGAGGTCACATTGTGAGTTATGATGAAAGTTTCTTTTAATTGGATTGCCCTTTGTTCCCTCGAATTTTGTATTTCCGCCGCCAGAATTTTCGAGTTTTTTTGAACACTTCCTTTTCACCATCCATTTTTCTCCTTTGAGGTTTGCAATAATTAAAAATGATTTGTTTTTTCACATTCTATTTGTTGGTTGTTGACAATTTGCAAATTTATCATTATTTGTTGATTATTCCTTTTCCACTAATTAAATCTTGTTATTTCCATGTTCAACTCAGAAGAAATGTTTTGTTTTACTTTCTCATATTCTGGAAGAAAACAAGAATTTAACGCGATCATAAATTCGGGTTTGCGTACCTTTTCACCCAATTTCGTGAAGTCATCTAAACTGTTAATTGACAATTCGTTTTCCTTTGCAAACCCGTTTAACTTCAAATATTCTTCTTTGATTTTTCCTGTTGGATTTGAGAAGCGTACCGAAAGAGCCTGGACCAATCTGTTCACGATAGAGTAACACACTTGACGCACACCAGACCTTTCGGAAAGACTAACACGATTCAAGAATGGAAGTGAAAAAAGCACATCATCTTCAGAATCATTAATTTGTGTTTTGAAATCGATGAGAAAAATGATGAGATCGATTATTCGTCTGTATGCGATAGAAAAGGAAAGGTTGCGCTTTTGAAGCCAGTCACTGACAACTTTGATTTTGGTGATTATATAATCAACAAAATACAAAATGGCAACAAAATTCTCATCTTCAAGCGTCGATGTGAAAGTGATTGTCTCGATCGATTTCAACTTTACATTTAACAATGATTCACTCAAGTTGGGAAGAACCTTTCCAAAGTATTTTTTTAAAATTGACTTTTTTTCACTTCGGCTCAACTCGATTCGTTGTAAATTTGGCACTCTGGAGTTGAAATTCTTCATTTCAGAATAACAATCGAACAACATATTTGATATTGTTGCGATATAAAGGAATCTTGTATTAGAATAATGCGGGATGTTTAGAGCAATTTCTGTTGTCCCCCGTTGTAAACAAAACCGCTCCCAGAGTGTTCTAACGTTGTCGGTTGTTAATTTGTACAGATATTTCTTGATTATTGCAACCTCTACAATTTCGTTTATTTTCTCGACAGCTTTACTTAGCCTATGGCTAAAACAGTAATTGGATTGGAATGGATCTACCAGAAAGCCTTTTGTATTGAGCCAATTTGTTATTTTACCAGAAAGTCCTCCTTCTTCACTGATCATTGTGCTTGCCCCGTCAAACGTGACAGAAGAGCATTTTTTGAAGTCAAATTCAAATTCCTCGCCAACAGAAACTATCCACTTTAACCAATTTTCGGATGATGGCTTCCCTATAAATTTTTCAATTTTCAGTTTAGACTCATTCACCTCGTTGTTTTCACTTACTGACCTTGAAAACAGACTGAAGTGCTCACTGGAGCCGTATTTTGCGCCATCAGCCATAAGACCCACATACTTTGCTTTTTGGAGAAACTCTTTAGTTTCGTCTTTCTTTACATCTGCGATCAACGATATTCGCCTTTTAATAGTGGATGCACTTAGAGAGAGTTTGAATGGTTTTATATTTATTTTTGTAGCATCAATAAAGAAATTGAGGAAACCCACTACATCTTCTATTTGCATTTGAGACAGCCCACTCCCTGCGCTCATAAAAGAAAGATATAATACAATAAATTCACCCAATTCGGCATCCCTCTGACCTCTTGTTAGTTCTTTTCCATTGGATGTTATCTCAGAGTTGATGTGGGCTTCAATTGAGTGGACAATTTGTTCCTTGACATACTGGTTTCCTTTTTCGAAGTTGGATTTCAACAACTTTACCATTTTGATCAGTTTGAGTTCTTTTGGGCTCTTGCGTTTTAAATCAATTTCTTCAGTTTGTGTAGGATTATGGATGGAATCAGAGATGTCTTCACAGTCCATTAAATCGTCCATTGTAGTAACTTCGTCTTCTGATATCATTTTGTCATCATCATATTTATCATCAACAACATCGACGTAGTTTGCTTCTTCGCCGAAAACCACATGGTCCAAGTTGTTTAATGCACTCTCCTCGTACCTTTCTGATAACCCTCCGAGTTTTTAAAGATAATCTCTTGTATCGACGCCACCCAAGAGCCAAACAAATCAAAGTCTTCAACAACGAAGGAAAGACTCACTTCGTTGATGTTAAGTTCTTCGCAAATTTTTTTGTGAGGTGTAAGTCTTGAATCGTAAAGAGCCCACAGTGCAAGCTTATTCAGCATTTCGTGTTTTTGAAACCAAAGAGTTTCAACAGATGTTTTTTGTGATGCAACATTGAACGCGTGAACGTCAACAACGTGTGTTGAATGTTCTCTTTTGGTAACAAGTTTGTTGCACAGCACGCAGTAATATATATTTTCAAATAATTTGTGATCATTTTGTTTGAATGTGGGACTCACTAATAAAGTCTTTTTGAAACGCAGACTTTGCCACCTCAAATTTCCTCTTTCGATTTCGGCAGTTGTGGATGTGGTTGTCCTTTCTTCTTCAGCATTCAATCTTTTGGGCCCTTTGGTGGAACCCAAGAAGACGAGGACAATGATTAATACGGTAAGTATTATCATGAGTGATAATGTAATAGCAATTATCATTTAATTTTTTAGTTGTTTTTTAATCTAAAAAAGAAAATAAACAAATTATTAGATTAATTACTAGTAAAAACCATTTATTGTTTTGAAGTTTACAGAGTATGTAGATCCTGATTTTAAAGCGTGTTGACTTTGTTAAAAATATGTTGTTGTTAACCAATTAGTAAATCTTGCAAACGTTTTGGCACTTTAGCTCATTATCAACTCATGAAAATGACTACATTATGTCAATGTATGTTTTAGACACTTCAGGTTTTTAGTAAAGTGCGGAAAGAAATTTTTATAATTCAGCGTCTACATCAACGGGGTTTGTGTTTTCTCTGTGGTGCACAGCATTTGTTCAATTAAAAATATACCTTTTCAAATACTTTTCGTTGCATAGCATAATTTATTACATAAATGCAGTCGTTTCTATAACAACAACAAAGACGACATGATACGACAATTTGTTTGCAATTGAAACAATTTTGACCTATTTAATAAATGGTTTGCTCCAGATGTCGAACATCATGATTGCTTATATAAGTGTTTTATATTTTTTCAGTTTGATAAATACGTGGCTGAGACAATAAATGACGCGCTTTTATTTTAGACAAAGTGAATGTATTATATGTAGCATTTGGTTGTTATTGCAATTTAATTGTCATTACTTTATACTCGTTTAAGAAAAGGAAATTATTTAATTTAATTTGTTTTTTAAAAAAATATTTCATAGAACATATTTTTTATTTTAATATGATATAAAAAATATTATTTATTTTTTTATTACATATATATATATTACATTAAATAAATATTTAATATAATCATATTAATTATTATCAATTTTTCATCGAACAAGATAAATAATAGTTTAAACTTTGTTGTTTTAAACTATACATTATTAGTAATAAAACAATATTTGTTTTTATTTTTTTATTAATAAAATTAACAATTGTTTATTTTTTGATTTTTGAACTAATAAACAAACACTAGGGTTAATTATCTTTCCGAAATAATTTAAAAAAGAGTTTTTTGAATGATTAATTATTGTTTTTATTCAGTTAAAGATTTTTTTATAAAATAGTCAGATTATTTAAAAGAAGTAATAATTTTTTTGTACATAAAACCCCGTTATATTACGTTTATCTTATTTCAATTATCTGCTGAATTACAACGGTATATTCGGCAAATATTTATATTTTTCTTCAACAATTGGATTTCAAATGGTTTTGCTTCTTTTGTGTTCCTAAAAAATGTTTGTTGCAAAAATTACAAAAAACAATATAATTTTGATCAAAAAAATCAGTTTAATCCAAAAATAATCTGCAGTTTTGGGACTGGATGATTTAGTAAACAGGCTTTTGATTAACCATGGTGCCAAACCAGGATGGAATTGGCACATCGAAGTAGAACAGTTTTTTGCAAAAATAACAAATAATTAGCTTTATTATATAAAAATTTATTTTTTCAGCGTTGTTAAATAACAAAAATAAATATAAATATTTTTTTCTTTTGTTTTTTTTCACTTGTAAGTTAATAAATTTTAATAAAAATAATTATATTAATAGTATTTAGTATATATGTTAATTTTTAACAACTCGATGCTATTTTTTTAAAAAAAATTGATATAACGTGAATATTATAATCTCAACGTTGCAAAACACACTTTTGCATTTTTTCACATCTCTTTATTTAATTTATTATCTTATAACTTTATTTCTTTTATTATCATTTATACAGTTTTTACCATTAAAATGAAAAATTTGACACAATTCAATTGTTTTTAATTGTACTCAAAAGAGTTCAAATGTAAATCATTTGATTTTAATAATTACAGTTGACCAAATAATTATCAGAGACCAAATAATTGTAAGAAGTAAAATTAAATAGTTTTATAACTTTAATCAAGAACTATATTAAAATAGATTTCATGAAACAATTTATTTATTTTTTAAAAAAGCTAAATATATAAAAACATGAAAACAAACCAACAACTTAAAAACATGTCTGAACCAAAAGAAGACCCAATCATTTCATTCAATTGTCAAAGACTTCTTGCACTTTCTAAGAAACAAATGACAGATAACATTTTTCACGAAAAAAATAAAGGAAAACAACAACAAAAAGCCGTTATTTTGCTCGAAGCGGCTTTCAGAAACGACGTTTTTTCCAATTTGACAACAAGAAGAGGGCAGATAAAGTTTTTGAAAAGTATTGACGGCTCATCGCTTTCGCTTTTAGGATTAATGTTTGGTTGTTCAAGTGGAGCAATCGACTGTCAATTGAAGAAGGAAGTTGAAGAAGTGCGTCGTGGAACAAAGGGTAAGATAACAAAGGATATGGATCATGAAATAAACAGTATGATGGACAAACTGCATTCACTTGGGCTTTCTTGTTCGCTGACTGGAATCGTGGTCTTGTTGAGTAAACACTTTGATTTGGAAAACATCACAAGAGAAGCTGTGCGCATTCATTTAAGAGACAAACTGGGTTACACTTTAAAAAAATGAATGCTGATGATTATCATCGAATTGAATTAAGTTATGAATCAGTTATAAAGAACATGAATGATCTCAAAGCCATCGATGGTACCCCATCGGCGCTTTTTTCAACATCGATGAGATGGGTTCAAATGACTAGGCAGACAAAAAAACTCCATCTTATAGTTAAACAATCCGAAGAAACTTTTCAAAAAAAATTATGGAGTCAGTCGTTCAGTGAAACATTCAACCGCAATATGTTGTATTTCTGCAGATGGACAACCAACTTCGTACGCTTTGATTGTGAGTCAAAAGAGCTATTTCTTAGAAGTGAAGAATTCATATCCAGACCTAATGATATATTATTCTTCCAATGGATATGCGACTAAAAGCGTTTTCGTGTATTAAATGGCCGATCTGGTTGTGAAGATTGTAAAGAAAAGGGCACTTCTAAATCTTTTGGAAGAATGGGCAACTATTGCAATGGATAATTTTAGTGGACATATAGATGGAGTTCTTTTGGGGATTTCATACGCGAACACCATTCGGCTCCACACATATGCGCCACATTCAAGTCATTTGATGCAACCGGTGGATCTGTGCTTTTTTGGAGTTGTTAAAAAGTCGATAAATGGGACAACTATTGTGAGACGAGTAAGCAACTTACCCCAACATTCTGAGAGCCAACAGATAGAAGTTGTGGATTTATGCACCATAAATAACGATGAAGAAAAAGAACGCCTTAACGATCTGTTCAAAGACTTTTTTAAGATGGACGAAATGACAAGAATGTCCCTTACTCGGGTAAGAGAAATATCTTGTGATATTGAGATGGACCGAGTTTTGGACAACATCACCGGCTCGTTGTTGAACTTAAAAGCTTTTTCGGAGTATTACCAGCCTAAGGAGGCCGATGTCAATAATTACAAGGTCAGACTTTTAGAAAATAGATATTATTTGAAAGCTGAAAATGAGATATTACCATCATTTTCGAGGAAGAAATCCTCGTCTGATATTGGAAGGGATACAACATGGAGTTTAGGAGTTTGTCGAAGAATAAGAAACGCAGAATGCGACCAACGTAATGAGATGTTAGATAGATATTTTGTTTCTCCTACGTTTCATCGTTCTTCAAATGTCACCATCAATCCAGCTGAAATACACGTTTCTAACGGGCAATCATATCAACTACAATTTCTTCTTGTTTCTATTCCAAGAAACTTGACATTCAGTACAGTGCCCGAACGTCTGCGGCGGCAAAAATAATAAGTGAAGTTTTTTTGTGATTTTGTGACATTTACAACTTCTTTAATTTGCGCACCTTGAACAACAGTGAAAGAAAATAAAAAACTAAATCCCGCTCAATAAACTGATAAACACCAAGTGGGTCTAAATAGCTTCTTTTAAAATGAGTGTTTTAAATCGAGGTTTGGTGTTTGAAACCGAGGGTTTCAAGAAGTAATTGACGAAAGATTGACAACAAACCAAACCTTATCACACAGAAAAAGATTGGAAAAACAACGAGTTCAATAAAGTTGCTTCGTTGCAATTAATAACCCCTATAAAAACAACCATTGGGGAGTGAGGACTATGAACATCTTTTATGGCGAAACATTTCCAGAGTAAACCACAATGAAAACAATAAAACGTCCAAAAAGTTCAACATTGTTTTATTTTTTTAAGTTATTTTTTATCGCTATTTGGGTTATTTTATAAAGCAACAAAAATAAGTGTCTTACTATTATTTGGTGAACCTTTTTTTCACTTCTTATTTACATGGTATTTTTTGGGTAATTATTGGGAAATACATCCTTCTCACAATTATTTGGTCTCTGATAATTATTTGGTCAACTGTACTTATTATCACTTTTTTGCCAAGGATCTAATTTTAAACATGTCAAATCTATCGAGTTGTATTATATTTTTTTAAATATATTACAGATGGAGGATAAAGTCGGTGACAAACTATAAATAACCCGTTTTTCTGAGCATGTTTATTGTTCAATAGTTGTATTTCTCTATTAATCTGGGTTTTTACTCCCAATAAACGGATGGTAAAGGTAAAGTGGGTGACAACACTCATATGCTATTTTTTCATTGTTTTCCAAAAAAATAAGGAAAAAACTGTAAATTTTAAAAACACAAAAAAGGCAATAGTGTGTTCAAGCTTTTCTAAAAAAATGATCTTAATAAAAAGAACTTCAATAATAAAAATTAATTATTACCATTGAAATCACGAACCCTCATCCACAAAACTCACTTGAATTAACCAAAGACAACAGAAAGCCAGATACTCTACCAACCATTTCCATCGTACACTTTAAATTCCAATGAGTTTGGTTGAAATGATAGATGGGGAAACAGTTTTACAAATTCGTTAAGACGGGTTTGTTCTTTACATTTTTTTTACCTTTTCTGAAAGAATATGATTATTTAGACCTTCGTTGGATGGATCAAGCACAATGAGATCTGTCACTTCTTTGATGTGGCAGACTAATGTCTCATTTATTATCTCTTTTTTGGAGTCAAAGTCTGCAATGTTAACGACATTAACGTTGGTGTTGGGGCTGTGAGTTTGGGCGTTGTTGCTTGGTTGGGGAATATAGTTGTCAGAAAAAGGTCTAAAACCATCTAACAAGTTGAAATACACATTATGTATCAATAAAAAAGTGGAAAGCGCTTTCAATATTATTGGAAATTATCCCTTTACTTTGAAATGACGAGAAAATTCTTTCATTCGTTGCTGATTGATTGATTGTTTTCTTTCTATTATTTAAAATTTTATTTTTGTGTGTTATTTTTTTAAAGTTAACGAGTTTTTATTCGGTTTTGTTATAGAGCCAAAATCTTTTGTGAATTATCATTAATTGATAAGAAATAGGCGTTACAATGTACAACACTTTATTCAAAAAAAATGACAGTAAGTGTTGGTTCAATTCACTTATTATTAAAATGTTAATATTTTTATTGTTTTATAAAACATTATTTCTTGTCACCGACTTTATCCTTGTCACCCATATTTTTTTATCTGTATAGGTTGTTTTTAAAGAAAAAAAAACGGGCAAAGATTTTTCGATGGTAAAAAATAAGACGAATTTGCCAAAGAAAAAAATAACAGGTAAATTTTCCAACATAACCATTGTTGAAAAAATGTACCTTTATTTGAAGATTATTATTTTCAGAATATTCTATGCAAAAACATTATTATGCAAGAATATTTTGCCATACAAGCTATAACTTCTGATATTATATACATTTTATTCTATTATGATTAAAATGCATAATAATTATTAAATTAAATTAATTTAAGTCTCATTCAGATTCAGATTTTGAATCGTCAATAATTTTATGAACTTCTTTAAAACTAAAAGCCTCTTTCGGGATTGATAAGTTATCACGGAGTAAGTCGCAAGAGAAAAAGCAATTTGTTCCAAACTTTTTAACACTGGTTGGTATAATTATGGAACTTAGTGATGTGCGCAAGTCAAACATGTGTGCTGGGATTTCTGTGATACCTTCAGGTAGAACAACTTTTTTCAATTTAACACAACTGAAACAACTGTAATATCCCACAGATTTTACATGAGAAGGGAATACTATTTTAGTAAGACTTCTGTTGTTGAAGAAACACTTTTCGCCCACGCGTTGTATACACTTTTCGTTAAGTATTGATGGCCCAAACTTTTCGACATCTCGTCGTGTTAAAACAACATTATTACACACAACACCCATTTTCTCAAAAAAGTATTTATGTGTTGTAAAACTCACTTCAAAGTCGCAAACCGTGATAGATGCGTCACCAATTTGTATTTCTTGAAGGGAAGTACAATCGGAAAACACGTCAAAGTTAATTTGAACATTCTTCTGATTGAAGCATACACTTTTTAGTTTTTCGCAGTTCATGAAGCACCCATCTTCTACAAGTGACACACTTTCTGAGTTAAATGATGTCAAAGAAATGCAGTGTTTGAATGCAAATTTACTGATATGTGTGACTGAATTTGGTACTTTTATTTCACTCAATTTATAACACCTAAAGAACTCACAATGTGGAATAGTTTCAAGTCCATCAAAAAGTGTGATTTTCGACAATGAAGTACACCGTTCAAAGACCGAATTTGAAAAGTATTTTGTTTGTGGAATATTAACAAGACTGTCACATGAATAAAAACACTTTCGTCCGAGAACGACATTTGTGTTACACGAAATAGAAGTCAACGAAATCACAATCAGGCGTTTCCATATTTTGCCGAATTTTTGTTTTAAAAAAACAGGGAGCTAGTGTAAACTCTCTCCCATAAAAACACACTTTTTTCTTCAAAAGAGGTTCCAACAAAAAAATTTGAGAAATATTTGAAAATTTCACCAATTTTTTGATTAAAAGCAAAGTTAATATATGTTTTAGTTTAAAATTATTTTTTATATCTTTTTATCAAATATTGTTTATTTTTATGTTACCATTAAACAACAATAACAAAAATAAATACTAAAATAATGACAATTTCCTTTTAATAATCATCAAATATATAGTAAATATATTATATATCGAATTAAATATTATGGTATATAATCACATTCGATATTTATATATTTTAGTGTAAAAACCAATAGTATAATTGTTAATATTATTAATTATAATTTATTAGTTTTATGATTTTATTAATATTTTTGGAACAAAAAAACTACGAAAATGATAAAAAGACTGTTTCCCAAAATAAAATGATCATTTTAATTTCAATATATAGTAAATTAACTATTATAAAAAAACAACAAAAAACAGAAACATTTCGTTTATTATTAAAAATAAACTAGATGAAACTAAACAAAATGTATTAATTTAATTACATAAATTTAATGATTAAAATTGATACAAATTTATAACAAGATTTTTTTGTTAATAAAATTGATCTTCAAAATATTATTATATAAAAAAAGTAACATCAATATATTTATCAGTTTATCAACATTTATTATAATGAAATGTGTATTACAAAATAATATTTTTATACATAATTTAAGTTGATATACACATCAATTTAATTAAATCGATATAGTTTTATATTTTTCTTTTCGAAATCGAGTCCATTTTTGGATTGTAAACAAAGAATTGTATGATTATCATAATTCAAACACTTGAATATAATTTGTCTTATGATTTATAATATTCGACTTGTCAAATAAATAAAATCAGATAAATCGGGCTAAATAGGACAATTGATAAAACACCATAATTTCGAACTAATGTAAACAAATTTTTTCATGAATTTAGTTTATTTTTAAAATAACTGTTTAAAAAAACAACAACAATAAAAAATGATGTTTTACTAACCTGATTATGAGCATAAAATAAGACACAATATTCACTTGCAACAAAAGAATTTTTGTAGAAAAATCTGTACAAAATGTATATTTTTAGAATACTAGAAAAAAAAAGATCTTTGAAATAATTTTAAATAGTTTTTTTTATGAAAACAATAAGATATAAATAATCAATAACCGACGCAAAATTAAACAGTAATTAACAACTCTGTGTTTATTTTATAAATTTTTAAAACAAACAATATCATTTTGCGTGCAAACAAAGGGGTTAAATGTTAATTTTGGATTTGATTTTTATTGTTTTGAAAAACGATATATCAAAACGCCAAATGGCAATTAAAATTGAACTGTAAAATACGTATTAATTATAAATATATGACTTTTAAATAACACATAATAATTAATATATATTTAATATGGTGAAACAAAAGAATGAATTGCTTTAACAATTACAAAAAGAAGAATAATAAGTAAAAGAAAATGGAAATAAAATATTCAAACTATCAATATTTACTATATATTTTGATTAATTTAATTGGATTTTGATTGTTTTAATATTTGATGAGGCAAATTGATATTTAGTAAATGTAAAACGACTTTATAAATTTATTAATATATCATTCGAATTGTTTTTGTGTTTTTTTAACAATTATTTCTG
Organism: Entamoeba invadens IP1; assembly: GCF_000330505.1. Taxonomy (NCBI): domain Eukaryota; phylum Evosea; order Mastigamoebida; family Endamoebidae; genus Entamoeba; species Entamoeba invadens. Next base: position 38,232 of record NW_004440199.1, read on the forward strand.
GTTTTAAGGTTTGTGGAATAATCCAATTGCAACAAACAAAACAAAACATTTAGGGTTTAATTTAAATAAACAGTAACTTATTAATTATAATTAAAAGTAAAATAATCTATATTGAAAATTAAATTTAGTTAAAAATAATTATTATTCTACACAAATAATAAACATGCTTTTTCAGTTTAAAAACGCAGAATTATAATTAAAAAATTTAAATAAAGTTAAACAACAATAATATAACAACTTTAATATACAGTATTATTATTATTATTTTAAATAATATTTAAAAATATATGTAGTCGTTTAAATCTTATAAACAGTGTTAGCCTAGTCAATTTTAATTTAAAAAATACTTTAATAAAACTGACTCAAATAATCAATACATTTAATACACAATATTGGTAGTAAAAATTTCAACAAAACCTATAATAAATAGTTAATTTTTTATGATGTATATTAAATGAAAAATTTTAAAGTGTATTTTTTGTTTTAACTTTCTTATCAACCTTTTTTTTCAAAACGAGATATAAAATGTCCGTTATATTTTATTGTTTGGATATGATTGATTATTAATATGTTGTGTTGTTTATTTGATTGTCATTCTAATAAATATTTACTTACGATTTTTTGAAATAACAATAAACATAAAAAATGATAAAATGTCTATTTTATTTAATTTATGAAATAAACTTCAATTAAATTAAATCAAATCAACACAACATGTATTATATGATAAAGTTATTATATATCATTAATATAACAACAATTATTGTTACATTAAAACCTCATAAGAGTGGGCGGGTGTGGTAATTATGTTCTCTCAAGAGCAGGCATTTTTACCCAATCAAACCTTAATTACCACTCGATAGAGAACTCTATTTATAGTTTCAGTCTTAAAAATGCTCGCTCTTAAGAGAACCCGCTCTTCAGAGGTACCGCTCTTGGGTGGTTTTACTATATTTGTAATTAAAAACCATTACACATTTACTATAAAATAATGTTAAATATTTTATTTGCTCTTTTTAACGTTATATTTGATAAATTACAATACAAACTGAAAGCATACATTTTTAAAATAATAAACTTTAAAACAATTTCAAACTAAGAAAGTTATACATAAAATGGTATTATCTATCGTTTATGACAATTTTAATGTCGATATTTAAGACATAATAAGATAAACATATAGCTAATAGCCAAACAAACAATACAAACAATCAAGAGACATTATTGTACGAGAATTGATATCATAATACTGATTTGGAAAAAATTTTAATTGGTTTTAAAATGTTATAGTCGATGTTTATGTTTATCATGAAGACGCCAGTGCTGTTTTGAATTATATTAAAGATTATTTTCAATACAAATAATGAACATAAGCAAAATGTCCAAAAATAGACATAAAATAGTATATAAGCATTAATTCACCAATTCCATTTTTGATTATTTAAATAGTAATAGAAAAACAAAATGGTAATTTAGAAATTTATTTTTGTCGGCACTTTAACGCAAAAAGACTTAATTGACTACAAATGATACAACTAAGAAATTTTCAAGTTAGAAGGTTTTAAAGATATAAACAAAATAAACAAAAAAATAATTATTATTATCACCTTTAATGATTTTGTACGAAATTCAATTTATATAAAAATGGTAAATCTCGAGTTTTTTTAAATGTTTATCCATTTTTATAAATTTATATTAAATGCATTGCATGACACAATCCATAAAGCAAAATCATCTGATATTTAAATTAATATCTCTATAATAAAAGGTCAATTAATAAATAATGGAGTAACTTTAAGTGTAAAAATAAATATTTTTGAAGAATTTTTATAGTTGTTCTGACATTTATTATGTTAATATAAAAATTTACAATTTGCAATTATCATAAATTATAAAATATTGTTAAAATGCTGAATTTTTTTCAAACTGCTGATAAAAATAAAAATACAGATTAATAACTGTTTTATTTTATATTTGAATCTTTTAATGATATTAATGTGTAGTAATGTATTATAAAAATATAATATATTGTGAAGTTTTTTGTTTTATATTAATAATTTTATTATTTTTATTGTAATTTCATTGTCAAATACTTTAAAAACAAAAAAAGAATATTTATATGATTTTATCTCAAACACTTTATATAATAAACTTCAAAAACATGTATTTTCAATATTTTTTGAATTGTAATTTATAATAATTTTGAATTATTAAAATATAATTTTAATTATTATTTGTTTAATACAATTAAAATTTAAGAATTAATAAATAATTTGTTTAATTGTTTTTTTATAGAATTTAATATTTTATTTTATTATAAATAATTAAAAAGAATAAAAATCAGTGAATTAAAAATACTGATTGAGACTTTGATGAAAAGTTTACTCTTTCAATAGCGTTTTTTGTTGGCATCATCTGTTTTTGAAATTGTGTTATAAAGTCGAAATATCTTTCAACAAATATTGTTGTTGGAGAGACAGTCAATGTTATCTGGACAACTTGAACCAAATTATTAAGTTGATTGTTTTCAAGTATTTCGTACACATCCAAAAGACTTACTTTTTCTTTTCTTCCAACAAAAGTTTCCAAAGTTTCATCGTATGATGTACGAGGCAATTTTGATCCAGCGTTTTTTTGAATAATATCTCTTTCTATATCATCAAGACGGTCCAAACAAAATTTTAATATTTTAACTTCTTCAGAAACACATAAAAAATATCTGGGAATATATTGTTGATTGTATGATGGTATGTTCATTAAAACACTTGGGATATAAAACAACTCGAGTAATTCGTCCAAGTGATTTTGAATATCAAGACGTGGTTCTACACCTTCCTTTAATGAACAGTTTGAATAATCAAAGAATTGTTCAACACAATCAACTTCTCCAGAGCTTCCAATGTACATAAAACGAACTTCAAAATACAATGTTGCTCTTACAAGTGTAGTTCTTAAACAATCAACATCAATAATAGAATCAGAACGAACAAATGGAAATGCGGTGTATTTGTTATTGGAGTTGTTGTCAATTCTTTCAACCAATATATGCATCATTCTTTTGAAATTACAAATGCGAGTCCAATATACTGGGAGAGTAGCATTTTCTGCTTGCAGAGAAACACACAAATCTTTTAATAAGTGAAGAATATCATGGTAAATATTCAGTCTGTTTTGCCACTTTTGAGAAGACATATTAAAATTCATAATGTCATCATCCTGAGCAATCTTAGCATTATCATAAAAGAATTTATTCAATTCATCCATTTTTCATTAATATATTCACTGACCGGTTTAATTTGTTTGCAGATGCCTTCAATATTGTCGCATATTGAGAGGAATCTTGTTTCTGCAACTGCATTTAACTTTCCATAATCATCATACAACGCGCTATCCTCTTTGAATTTTTCTAAAGCCAAACGGTTGTTCTTTTGGCAGCAAAACTTAGTGAATAAAACAATTAATTCACCCTCTGCACTTTTCATCATACTAACACCAACAAGTGCAGTTAAATGTGCAAAACACCAATTAGAGCTGTTAAACCAACTGACCAAATCTGTTGGTGCCGCTTTATAAGCTGTTAATATATCATTGAAAAATTGTATCGAATTTTGAACATTCAGTGCACCATCCCAACAACTATTTACAATTCTTTCAAATGGAAAATTTGAAATGAGTAGATTCAATTCCGAAAAGAGCCAATCTGCAATTTTTTGAGCAGAAGAACCACCACATTTTATTTGTGTTACCAAAGGAAAGGTTTTGAATGTTCTTCCTTTACACATTCTTACTAATATCACATATTTTTCTTCATCATTTTTGCTCGAGCTATCACTCGATAAAGTCATACAGTCGCAGTCTATGATTTCACATAGAAATGCGGATTTTGCCAACACATTAAAATCTGTTGCTACTCTGAATGAATTACGGCTACTGATGCCGAGGTAATTGATTTTGTCTAACAGACTTGGATTGTAAACTTTAAGAAAGACAAATAAATCATCACTAACTGCATTAACTTGTGACTCGGATAACCTAGCTTCGATATTTATACAAGTGATCTCGAATGCTACAATTCTTTTTTGGAACAATTCAAATGCTTCTCTTTCATACTTTGTACAATATTTCGAATGCAAGTAATAATCAAACAACACATCTATACATTCCGAAAAACGCTTTCTATTAAATCTATTTACACCAGGTGGGAAAGTAAACAATTTAATAGCCGATATTAATTTATACCAAGGCCAAGTAGTTGCTGGTAATAAACTTGTTTTTCTAAATAGTCCATCATCAAACTCGGCAGCAGAAAGATTTTGTGCCTTTTTATGTGTTTGTTTTTTGATAGTTGGGATTGGAATATCTTCCGGTTCATCAGGAACAACCGTAAACGCCGATGTTATAACAGTGGTTTCGGGTTTTATATCTTCATCATTGTTGCAACTAAAACTATGGATATTATGGTCACTGATAACATTGTCAACACATACTTCTTTTTGGTCAGAATTTCTTTGAACTTGATTTAAAACCGATAATTGTGTAAATTCATTTTTTGCTGATTCTATCATAGCAACATTTGTTCTTTTTCCTCTTATACTCATATAATTAAAAAACTTTGTTACAATATCCTTTTTTGAAAAAAATGAAGTATAATCTGGTAACGTTTTTGGATTTGCTATATAATCACTTGTATAATCTGATTTGAAAAACATTGAATAATTTTTCATTGCTTCTTCTTTTTCTTTTTCTTTTATTAATTTCTATTGACTGGTTTCATTTTTCAACTTTGCATGATTTGCAAGTGATGTTTTTTCATCCATGTTCCATCAAATAAACACATAACATAAGATTTATCATTAAATTCAACATGAATATATCCTTTCAAAAAGAGATTTTGATCGTAAACGAAAGAAAGTTTTGGAGGAACACTCATTTTGTATGTTTTTTAAAGTTTGCTCGTTAATATAAATATTCATGTTTTTTGTTAAAAATACCTTTTTATTTATTAATATTTTGTAATAACATCGAGTTTGCTCAATGTTTTATCAAATATTATTTTTTATTTGTAACATTTTTATAAAATATAGATAATTATATATAAAATTTGTTAAAAAATATTGTTAATTTATATGTTAATTTTGGAAAAATTTGTTCATTATTAAATTTTAAACAAAATAATTGAATAATTCAATTTAATTATATTTTCAAAATAACAATCTCAAAAGGTAAGCTTGAAGTTTTTTAATAACTACAACTGCGTTGCTATTTTTAGGAATAACTATTATTAACGTGGGTATAAAAATAAATAAAACCCCCCTGCCCATCTCCACTAATGAGCAAAGTTGGGAGGGATCAATGATCAAGGATTTAAACTAAAGTCCTATTTTTCCAAAAGTCCCTCCATTTAAAAGGTTTAATTACTTAAATAAATAAAATGAATATCTAAATATTTTGATTATGGGAATTTTGATTAATTATATTAATAATTATTATAAAATAAATTAAAAAATATTGTATATTAATACTCCTTATTAAATTATACATCA
>NW_004440199.1:43874-50710 GCF_000330505.1 Entamoeba invadens IP1
TTAAATTTATGTTTTAAACAATGAAATGATATTAATATAGTTAAATTACTATGAAATGTCCCGAATTTATATTTGACAAGCCGACTGGTTTGGGGATAAAAAGAAAACAATTAATTGAGTAAGCAAATAAAAAACTTGAAATTGTTAAAAAGTAGCAAAAAAAATAAGAATAAAATATAACGAAATCAAAGAGAAGTCGAGAAATTTGGCGAATGATAAAGACCTCCTTTCAGTTGAAAAGAAAGAGACTCCAGAGTGTATGTGGCCAACTCTTTAGGGAGCTTAACTCGACGAGTAACAAGACAAATGCGACGGCTTTGAAGACAATATGTCTGGAATGAAGACTGTGTTGGAAGGTCTTGACTGGCTGCTAAGACTTATAAACAATCGAAGAACACTTATGAGAAGAAATTGACTGAGTAGAATGAGCAACTTGATCTTGAAAGAATAACTGCTCAACAGACTAAAACCCAGAAGAAGAAATACGCCGAGTAGCTTAGAGAAGTGATGGAGAAATAAAACGAATTCGGTGAATATAAAAAACAAGCTGAGAAATCTATCAACTCGTTGATTGCTCAAAAAGCTGATTTACAGAAGGAACTTGAAAAAGAGAGAGCAGTGAAACAACAAACCAAATTTAAAGACTTCAATTTAAAGTTATCGATTTGAAATCTAAATTGGCGGACGCTGGTGGAACTGGAGCTTTAATTGCTAAATCGAAAGCGAAATATGAAACAGAATTGGATGTAATTAAACCAGAGAAGGAAAAAACACAAAAACGCCGCTGCTTAAGGTTGAGAAGCAAACCAAAAAATACACTAGAGAGGTTGAAGAGGCCGAGAGAAAACTTGTAGAATTCGAACAGAAGGAAGCTACTTTTGACGCTCAAATAGGTAAGACACAAGCCGATTTGAAGAAGACACAACAATCAGTCAGAGACAATGAATTAAGAATTGCAGATAGTCTGGAGAATGTCTGAACAATAAATAGCTTTACGTTGATCAAGTAAGTGCTTAAAAAACTTTGAAATGAAGTGAAACACAAAAAACGAGGATTATTAATTTTTTTCATTATTATAGTTTTTTATATTAAAATCTGGTTTAAATACAAGAGTCTTGTTATTTATAAAATATTGTATTTTAATTATATTTTAATGGTTTGATTATGACTAGATGCCTCAAGTCTATTTAAGATAGACTCCAAGTTAGAGTCTATTGGTAGACTCTAATAATTCCACAAAGAAAAGCTTTAAGATAACAATTTCATATTTAGCGATGGATCTTACTGATGACACGAAAAAAGGTGATGTTCTATTTTTAATAAAGAACCAGGGTTTCTATACAAAATTGAAACAAATCGATAACTTCAATTTATATTTTATCATCAGAACTTAAAAAACATATAGAGTGGCAAGAAGAGAGGAAAGAAAGCAGAGAAAGCGGAGAAAAGAAGCGGCATTGTTTTGAGCGAGAAGGTAAGCGAGAAAAATAATAAGCTTCGTTATAAATCATTCAAATTTGTATTTTGTTTACTAAGCATGTTTTCGAACAATCTATAAATGGATTCTTGGTTCATATTTTTGTTTCAATTCGAAATTGGATTAACAAGTAGTACCCCTTCTTTCTTGTTTTCCATCTTGTCATGCATCTTCTAATTATAAATTGATGTTATTGTTATTATGTTTGATGTATTACAATTAATTAGTGCCCGACTTTTAGTAATTTTTTTATAATTAATTAATTATTAAATATTAGTTTTTAATTATGATCTTATTATTGTTTTCGTCAAATAGTTTATTTTTGTAATATTATTATAGTTATTATATAGTTTTTTGTTTTACTTACGATGGTTTTGGTATAGTTGTTTTATAATATTTTTATAGTTGTTGTATAGTGTTTAAAATTGTATGGTAATAGTTTAAGTGTGTTTGGTTGTAGCTTCGTTTATTAATCATGTTTCAGAGCGATTTCCCTGTTTGTTAAATATTTTACCATTGTTTTTCTTGTTATTGTTTGAGTCGGCAACTATTTCTATGTTTACTGATTTTTTTGAAGTATTGCATCGAACACGATTTATGTTTCATGGTATCTTGTTTATTTTTTTGTGTGTTGTTTATATTGTTTGTTTGAGTAATTGGTACTAAACACATCATTTTGTTTGCTGTTTTGAAAGATAAATTATCTATTTTATTATTTATAGATTTGTACGAAAGCTATATTTGTATTCATTTTGTTAACTTGTGTACCTTTTGCTCCGTTGAAGTTTTCAAAATGTGCTCCACCCGTTTTATTTGGATTTTTTAAGACCATTTGTTAACTTTTTCACTAATTTGATATTTGGAAGTGGTAATCAATTCATCCTAAAATTCAGAAAATCACAATAAAACCAACCTAATAATCTACACAGAAATGAAAAATGGTAAACCAAATAATTCTTTTTTTCTTCTTAAAAATGAGGCTTTTTTTCAAAAAATATGGTAAAAGAAGAAGAAAAATACACTAAAATTTATATGGGCGCAGTTTTGGGCAGCGGCACTCAATGAGTAAATTTTAAAAAACGCCTGATTGTGAACGAAATACATCCATAGAAACAAGTACTTGCCAATTTTGTGACACTTTTGGGTAAGGTGAGTGTTTTCAGGCGATAACAATCAACAAAACAGCCATATAATATTTTTATTACATTACTTGGTAACACAACACTTGTGAGAAAGATCCAATTAACAAACATACTCGAATGTAATTTGTCACAGTCACTCATTCTTATACACTCGTGGTAATATACACTCATATCTTCAGTTTCTAAGAATTTTAAATATCTAAGGTGGTGATCATCTGAAGTGTCAATAGTACGTGTTACACACATTTTACTCATTTCAAGCTTAACCACCCTCTCGTCTTGCCAACATAATTTTGAATCCCAAATGTACCCAAACTCCTTTATATCATCTTGCGTCAATTTAATGTTATTAAATAGATACCCAAGTGCTTTCAGCCGTAAATGACACTCGTAACTCACCACAAAAATGTTATTGTCTACTCCATTTGTATCAATTTTGGTCAAATTCTTGTTATTACAAAACAAGTATTTGTCTGCTTTTTCAAGTGTCGAAGGTAAAAATAATTCCTTTAAATCGGCAAGTTCTGAAACATAATTTGTTACATAAGTCACTCCATTTGGTATTATTAATTTGGTCAGTGTTTTGTCTTCTGTTAACTTTTGCACAATAATATCGTCACTTGCTGTGATGCTTTTTAAATCAAACGAAGTGCCGTTTTCAAACACTATTTTTGTTAATGAACGACACCCACTCACAAATCCATTTCCTATTTTGGTGACACTTTGTGGTATTACTAGTTCTTCGAGATATATTGACGAATTGAACGCGTTCTTGCTTATTTCAACTACAGTAATTGGCACCACAAATTTTCCATTACATCCATACCAAATGTTGTGATTTCTAATTTTAGTGATGGTAGTTGGAAACACAAAATTGTGAGTCAGATCAAACGAAAAATTGTTGTACATATCGATGCAATAATTCTCTGATATTTCAACTGGGTTCTCTGTTTGATTATAAATGTATTCCATATCAAAGTCCACAAGAGATGATGGGAAATACACCGTTTTAAGATAGTCTTTGTATTCAAAACATTGTCCACTGATTTTTTCCGCATCGCGTAAATCAAACACTTTACATTGTTCTAAATTGTACAACACAACTTCATTGCACTTTGAATTGGTCTTCACTTCATGCAATTTCTCGTCTGCAAGTTTTTCTTCGTCGTTGTTGTCTACTGGAGGGCTTTCATTATCAACATCAGTAACAACATCAAGTGCAGTATACCCAAATTTATTCATAAGTTTTTCTTCCTCTTTACTGATTGCAAATGTCAATTTACCAATAAAATTTGGGAATGTCAATGCACTTAATTTGGTACAATTAGTAAAAATTTTAATGTTATTTCCAAATAACACAAAATTTGGTGTTATCTGGGAAATTCAATTCTTTTATATTGGAACAATTATAAAATGCACGTGCATTGATACACAGAAGCTTATTTGGAATTACAAATTTGCTTAAAGAAGTGCACTTTTCAAAAGCGGATGTGTTGATAATTTGAAGTGATGATGGGACATTGATATCCTCAAGTTTTTCACAATGAAGAAACGCGTAACTTCCAATGACCTTTACAGTGGTGTCCATTTTCACACTTTTCAATAACAAACAATGGTCGCACACATGATCTGCTATGATTGATTGACCAACAAATTCAATGTGATTTAGATTGGAAAATTCAAATGCATAAAACGAAACACAAATATTTGGTGCAACAACAATGGACTCCATCCCACAGTCCGGACCAAAACAGTCACTTCCAAATGCAGTGATGGATGATGGTATTTTAACTTCTTTTAAAGACACACATTTTTTAAAAGTTTGTTCGGGGATGTGTTGAAGTGAAGATGGAAGTTCAACACGTGTTAAATTGGTGCATCCATCGAACACGCTATCGCCAAGAAACGTCACAGAATTTGGTATTTCAATTTCTCGGATATGTGCTGATGTAAAAGCCTTATTTAAAATAACTCGAATGTTATTTGGGATGGTTATCACTTCTTCCTCACAATTTTTAAAACAGTTGTTGTCAATACAACACACATTTTGGGGAATTGTGTTGCCATACTTTTTTCTGTCTTCTTTTGTGTATTTTACAAAAGGACAAATATTAAAATGTTTCTTCTCTTCTAAAAATTTGTCATAAGAAACAGGATAAAAGAATTCAAGTCGCTCAATATTTGTGTTTGTAAGTTTTACATCGAATGGAGTAAACAAATTTTGTGTTTGAATATTAGGAAATAAATTCATATTTTGTGGTGTTATTTGTATTGGGTTTATTCTAATTCTTTCAAGCACATACCGATACTTTTTTACATACACAAACAATATTAATAAAGTCGGTGGGATTCATTAAGTATTTTGTGACGATTTGCATAAAAAACACATCAATTCTGTTCATTACAATTACCAAGTTAAATATCAGTTTTGATTAAAAATCAATTGGTATGAGTTCGAGTAATTTTTAATTTTTTGAAGTTTAACATTTTTACACCGAATAATTTAATTTAAAATAATAATAATAGAATACTATTAACGATTATCAATTTTTATATTTAAAAACATTTTATCAAGTCGATTTAGTCTCCAAACTATTATTTCAAATTGTTTTATTTTGTGAGTGAACTTGAAAAACTTGGGTATGCATGTTTTTATAATTGTATTAAAGATAATATATTGCAATTTTCCAATAATACAATTAAAATCAAAGTCTTTTGCTTTGGCGTTTGTTTTTAGCTACTTACAATTTATATTAAAAATAACCAAATTCAACGAAATCGAAATCTATTGTATTATGATAAAATGTATCAAGTGGGTTTACATTAAAAAAACTTTATCATTGTTTTTAAGAATTAAATTAATTAAAGCTTAAGTTAATAATTTCAATATTATTAATATTTTGATTGTACTTGTTTAAAACTTACTTGTTGAGTGTATATTATTAACAGAAAATATATTAACTTATATATAAAAATTTAATAATGATGTTAATTGTTCATAACAATTTAAAAAAATAATATTAAACTTGTAGTGAATTAAAATATATTTTATTTCTTCTCCTCCTTCTTTTCAGTAGCAGCAGCCTTTGGTGCGGCTTCTTTTTGTGCAGCAGCAGCTCCCTTCTTTCCTCCCTTCTTTGGCATGTGTTTTAAATGAGTGATTTGAAAGTTGCTGTTTTTTCTTTTATAGAGTATATATTTTTGTGATATATGACAGCCGGGTTTTCTCTTACACAACAGGTGTATTGCGATGACAAACAGCTATTCTTTTCAATCAAAAATATTTATCCCACAAAATGTGATATGCCACAACTCAAGACATACTGTTTTATCTCACATTATATGTCTATCGTAGCATAAAAATGTTGAAATTTTTGCACAAAAATTTAAACTCGGCAGATCACACGATTTTTCATTAACATTCACTGCCACAACGCGCCACATCATTGTTGTAAATAGCACACCAAAAAACGAGCGGTGATGTGGCACCTGGGATTCCCGATTAATGGTATAATAATACGGGCTGGTAAACATCCACAATAACGATTGCTATATAAGAGGAAAGACGGTAACTTTTAAATCACTTGTTTAAAACACATGCCAAAGAAGGGAGGAAAGAAGGGAGCTGCTGCTGCACAAAAGGAAGCCGCACCAAAGGCTGCTGCCACTGAAAAGAAGGAGGAGAAGAAATAAATCCACTCTGTGAATTAATTCAGTTTTTGTGACTCGTCATTTGACACTTTTTATTTTTTTACACTTTGAAATATATAACAATTTTAATTAACAAATCTTAACAATTAGTTTATAAATTATAAATGTAAGCATTTACATCAATGACAAAACATAATTGTCACAAATATAATGAGCCGAGTGTTTAAATAATACACCAAACCATGGTTCGGTATTTTTTGACTTTCTGCACTGAATTTTTTGTTGGCAAATTTGAAATTGTTTTGTGTATTTTTAAACTCCCCAGATCCTTTGTTTACAAAACAAAAAACCGAACTATATAATTATAGTTTAAGTACTAGCATTTTTTCTTGTTGATATTAGTATATTTTATATATATATACTATAAATAATATTAAATTATATTAGTTTAATCTAAAGTTATATTACTAATAACTATTAAAATAAATTATAATTAATATAATAGTTTATGAATTTAAATATTAAATAAATAAATATTAGTTAAAATAAAGATACAGTCATGCGAA
>NW_004440199.1:50810-60871 GCF_000330505.1 Entamoeba invadens IP1
ACAGCTTTTTCGCATGACTGTAGTAATATTATTATTTATTATATATATGTAAATCATTGTAATATTAAAATATGTTAAATTAAAACAGTATATTTCTATCGCAAACATTTTTTATCGAATTAAAAAACATAAACCTTATGCAAGAAGACGAGATTGTTGGCACATTTAAATGGAAGAAAGAAAAAGAAGCACCAAAAAGCTCACGACACGTTAAACCTTCGCCTGCTCCAACTTACTCGTTTGATCCCAAAGGAAGTAATTTAACTGAAGTTGAGTGTTTTAGGTTGTTTTTTGTGAAGAGATAACAAATAACCTTTTGTTGTTTTCAAATATAAAAATAGCCAAAGAACATAAGACTGATGATAACAAACTTTCTAAAACGAGCATCCTGAGGTACCTAGGAATTCTTCTCTACATGGGAGCTCACCATGATGTCATTAATCCCGTGGAAGAGCTTTGGTCAATCGACCAAGGAAAATCTATTTATAGAAATAGCATGCCACGTGACATGTTTAAATTCATTTCTTCACACATCAAAACTTACGATGTGGGCCAGCCAGATGATGTTTGTGATGATGCATCAGACACTTCAGATGATGGGGATGTCGAAGAGAAAGAGGAAGCTGACAACGGACCAGAAGGAGAGTATTTCAACTGCGCGGAATATTCAGATCGAGATTTCAGAGATCTCTCTGAAGAGCAACTCAGGAAAGATGTCAGAATCAAAAGGGGCATCGTTGGTAGTGGAGTTGTTAAAGTCGTCCCTGCAATAACTCCAAATGCACACGACAGCTTTTCTAAAATTAGAGTGATTTTAGATAAGTTTATTTCTAATCTTGTCAACCAAACCTATTACAAACCTAGTAATAGTATTTCGGTTGACGAACATTTGTGTTCTTATAAAGGGCATATGTGGGCTAAGGTGTTTATTAAGTCTAAGCCTGGACGTTATGGTATAAAGTTTTGGGTTTGTTCTATTTTTACCAAATGAGTTTTATTTATGAAGTCAAAAATGACGAATAGTTATTATTGGTTTGACATGTATGATCAAATTTAATAATTTAATTATTTGTTTATTTGAGTTATTTATAGTTTTCTAACTCGTAGATGTGTGCTGACTGTGAGACAGGAATGACTCTAAACCTCCAAATGTACTGTGGTAAGTGTGGTGGTAAGGAGGACAATCAGGGCTTTAGAGTGGTCAGGGACATGGTGCTACCCATGTTATGCCGCGGTAACAAGTTTACCGTTGTGTGTGACAACTTCTTCTGTACGTTAAGGTTGTCACACTACCTTGCTTCATGTGGGTGCCAACTTTTGGGAACCATGAGGATTAATAGGAAAGAACTTCCTGACGAAGAAAAGACCATCAAAGGGAGAACTCCCGATACCACCATCTTTTTCTCGAAAGGAAAGTGTAAGCTCATCTCTTACTTCAATGAGAAAAAGAAGCTGGTATTGGTCTTGTCAACCTGCCACGAAAAGAATGAAATTGAAGTCGTCAAGCAGGATGTGTTCATTGGCAAAGAAAAAATGATAATACACAAACCCCAGCCCATCCTTGATTACAACCAAAAAATGGGTGGGGTTGACACTGTGGATCAGATGACCAGGTATTATACGTGTAGACGTCGAACAAACAGGTGGAACATCAGGGCTTTATATGATATGATATGATATGATATGATATGATTGATATAGCTGCCTTAAACGCGTATAAAACGTACTCAAATTACCACCCTTGCAAACGAGTGGATTTTTTGAACAATCTTTCTAATGTTTTAATGAAAATGAAATGATTTTTCTATTTTGTTTGGTTTTTTATAAAGTAGGAACTGTTTATTTCATTCAATACGTGCTTTTTTATTGAACCTCGAAAAAAATTATCGTGAAATAAAATAAAAATAGGGGTCATTATACCTTTTTTTTCTTTTTTACTTATGGATAAGTTTTTAAAAACTTGTGTTATAACAACATCGTGATGTCGTTATTCAACACCATAAACAACCGTCGGTGAAGTATATGCATGAGTGTTATGGTGATAATGGTGTTATAATGATGTTTGTTGATAATTCTATCAAATTGTAAATTTATTATGACAAAACTATAATTTATTAAATTTCCATTTTAATAAATAATATTTTTTTATTATATAATATAGTTCAAAATATTTTTTTTATTATTTGTTAAGTTTTTTGCTATTTGTTTTTTGTTTATAATTTCTATTATCCCTTTATTTTTAATTTAAATTATGTGTTTGTTGCCCAAAAATGCATAATTTAAAAATGCATAAACAGTGAATGCAAAATAAGCATTTGATTACCATATACAATAACATTTATATGATAATGATAATATCAAATCAATTTTGCCCTTTGTTTTTGTTTGAAAATGATAAAAAAAATAAAATAACAAATAATGAATTCATATCTTGCTTCTTTGACAGTGGCACGACTTGAAACTCAACGGGTGACCATAAAACCTCATGGTGATCAAAGTTTATACAAACGCGACTATATTGACTGTTTAAGTCATTTTCGAGAATTTTTCTCGATTTTGCGATTTTTGATACTTTTGAAAATGTATTTTAGATATTTTTTGTTTATTTTATACTTATGTTCTCTAAGATTGTTTTTTCAAAGTCGGAACAAACAAAAATGTCTTTAAGTCTTATCTTTTTGTATCATAAAAAAATAGTAAAACCCAATTTTTTAAATTATTGTATTTTCAAAGTTTACAAAAAAAATCTATTTAATTTCCCTTTTTATTGTTTTTGAGATCAATTGCATATTGAAATATTAAGACACCTCAAAGTCTGTTATTTATTTTCTTTTTTTGTTATTTTATGATGTAATTGATTTTGAATATTCCGGACCAGTATGTTTTATGATACAATTTGGTCTTTGTTATATTTTATAATTAATTTATTATTGTAATAGGTTGTGGACATCTCAATAAATTTTTGATCTGACTTTTCCATTGAACTGTGACTTGTTTCTGAAATGATCAAGCAAAAAAGTGAACCTTTGTTCATCCCAACTTCAACAAAAAATTCACTTTTTTACTATAATTTATAACACTTTACTATAAAAATTTACTAGAGCCGTCGTTCCAGGGTGTCTAGCTTTTTTTGAAAAAATTAAAGAAAAAAGTCACATTTACATTACAATTGACTAAGATTTTTATTTTTTTACAAATTTTGATTTTTCCCGTCCTCGAAGGGTTAATTAAATTAAACAAAATTTGATTATCGGAAAGTTTTTGAAGTATTATCATTAATATTAATTTTATTTTGTTTAGTGTTTACATTGAATGATTATTAAATATCCATTCAATGACATAATAATATTATTGTAATAATAAATATTATTAAATATTTATTGTTATAATAAACATAATTTAAAATTTCAATAATAAATAGCCAATGAAAAAGTATAATATTTTAACATAATCTAACTACTATTATTTTAAAGGTATTCAAATATGAAAACAAGCCTTAACATTCATTCAAAGGGATTGTATATCATTTTTACAGTTTTGTATTAATATACAAATATATCGAAAACAACTACATGTTCTGTATATAATAATAAAAATAAACATTTACAATATATTTTTTATATTATTCACATGTTTTAATATGAAAAACATTAAATTAAAATATATAAGTTAATTATTAAATCAATAAAAAAATGGATTAAATAATAAAATTTTATAATAAAAAATTGAAAATTAACAATATATTATAAGTTAAAAATTTTGAATTATTTTGTATATAATTGTGTAATTTGTTGATAAATTTATAATTTAGTCATCTTCTAAAATGAAAAAATAAAAAATCTTTTTTATGTGTTTTTTTGTTATATCATATTTAATTTTTATTTGTGATAACATATCAATAGTAAATTATATAATATTACAATTATAAAACAATTAAAAATAATATTGAATTTGAAATAATAAAAAATCACATATTTATTTTTTTTCGAAATGATTTGTTATTTAGTGTTACATGTTAAGAATCTTTATATTAAAAATATACATAATATAATTATTTTGTTTATTGTTTATCACAATAAATAACAAATCATTAATAACACTTTTTATTAATTTTAATTTTGTCATTTTTATATGTAAACTGTTTTCCAAAACTCTGTACCGTTTCCAAAATTTATATAAACCCTTTGTCCTAATTTCCCATTATTTACTATTTTTTATTTGTTTTATTTTTTATTTTCCTTTTTGTTGAACCAACAACAGTACACAGTTTAAAACCCTTAAAAATCAATACAGTTTCAATTATCGAACAAAAAATCGGGAATTCACCCAAATATTGGGGAAATCTTTCCCAATTTTCCAGGTTCGTTATTTGGTTTGTGTTTCATTTTGTGACTAAACTTCAGTAAAATTCTATCTTTCAAATAAACATAAGATAAACGTAATATAACGATAAACTAATGATGTGATGAAGGACATTATTGCATCAAATGATACAACACTTTAATTAACAATAAGTTTCTATTTATTTCAACAATTAAAAAAGTAATCGATAACATAAAACAAACATTTAAACAATCAAGGTTATTAATAAAAAGAGTCTAAAATGAAATAAACAGTTCAAAAATTAAAAAAACTTTTCAATTGTATAGCCTTAACCAATTTATCTTCTCTCAATGCTTGTTTTACTCGTTTATACTTTTTATTTTTATCCAGAACACGACTTGGTGATTCTGTAAACATAGACATTTAATTATAAAGTTGTGTTTTATGTTTTTGGCAAAATTTGGGTTATGGTAATCAAAATTTTGATCCCAAGTTTGTTTTTTATATTTTTCAAGTAAATTTTTGGTGCAAGATTTATTTGTCAAGTAAAATTTAAAAAAGTCATGTTCGTTATTTTGTTTTTTTCGAGTAAATATTTATAACAAAAAATGAGGGTTAAGCAAAGGAAAAATTATTTGGAAATTATTTGTCTAAAAAATCGGGGCATCCCAGTACAGAGTTTTGAAAAACAGTTTATGATAATCAAATTAACTTAATATACACAATAAATTCTCAAACTTTAAATCAAGATAAATTAATATTTTTTAATAAAAACCAAAAAATAACAAATTTATAAAACAATAAAATGTCTTAATATTGTTAATTTGATCGAAATAACATATAAATCATATCATTTTCAGTTAAAATAATATAAAAAATTATATCAAATTTGAGATTATAATTGTGTTTAATATTTTAATCTTGATAAAGATACCAAATTGATTTTAATAAACATATAATCAAAGTAATTAATAATTAACATTATATAATTTAATTCACAAATAACATTTTACAATTTCAAAATGAAATTTTTAAAGGGTTTTACCATTGTAAATATTTTTTTATCTTTCTTTATTTGAATATACATTAACTTTTATATTATTATACAGTTTTTTATTTTTTATAATACTCATCTATTGTTTAACGAAAACGTCTTGTATTTATTTTATTCATTTTGTTTAATAGTAAATATTTAACCACTTATTATTTATACAAATCAATAATTAAATGTTAAATTTAACTCATAATTTGAAACAATTTATATTATTTATAAACAAGATTTGTGTTTTACACACATAATTTATTTTTTAAAAAAATGTGTTTTTTCTTTTAATAATTTTATTATCAAGTAAATTTTTTATTTTAAATAGCAATAACCTTTTAAATCAATAAAATGGTGATTATTACAATAATAATATAAAAACATTAAACACAATATAACATAACATTGGGTAAACGATTAGATAGGCTTTTATAATTAATTATTTTTAATAAATTAAATTTTTGTATAAAAGCATTTATAATATCAAGCCATTTGAATTGTTTTTGAAATTTAATCATAACATTAAATAATTGTTTTCATAAGAAATTTCTCATAATATTATTATTTTATATTAAAATATCTAATATATTGACTATATATCATTAATAATTTAAATTATTTAAATTATTAATGATATAATTATTAAAAAATATATTAAAATATTTAAAGTTTAATATAAATATTTATTTCGTAGTGATTCAATTAGTTGATTATGTTGTATTTTGAAACTTAAATTGATTTTATAGAACAGTATAATTTAAAATAAATAAATTAAAACTGTTTTAATATTTAACACGATTGAATTAATAATTTAAATTATAGCATAACAATTCAAATTTTTATTTTTTATTATATGTTTTGACAATTTTACCATTGAAAACATTTAAAAATTAAATGGTTCTATTCCACAAGCAGAATTTTTAGCTGACAATGTATTCGGCCTTTCATTAAATTAAAATTGACTTGAAAACCACAGTTTAGCCATCAGTATTTTTTGAATATAAATTAATAATTTATATGAAATGAAAATATATCCATCATTAAATAATACAATGAAAAACAAACCAAAAATAATTTAATTAAAATTTATTATACTCATCATCCATTAAAACAAATTAATTGTTAATAAATTTGTGATAAATTAAAACTAATAATGACCTGATTTTAAGCACCGAATTTTTATTAAATTTGTTGTTTTTTTCTAATGATTTTATATTTAATAATTAAATGACCCGTCTATATATCAAAACGATAATTTGTTTATTTTATATAATCCATTTACTCTAATAATAAACAAAGAAAGTTTATTTCATTGTTTTTAATTCCATCACATCGATGTCAATTTATTTGGCACAATTCAATCAATTTATATTAATACTATTTTATTGCTTCTATCCAATTTGATATGTTCGATTGCTTTTCGTATATGATTGGGTGACAGAATAATTTGGATCAAATATTTCAGAGTGAATATTCTATTTTAATAATATGTAAAAATCCTTTAGAGTACTTGCTACAACGGTGTACACTACTCAAACGTTGTACACCTTAGAATATTCCAATTAAATTGAAACTATATATGGAACAATCTATTATGAAATAAAAATTATTGAAAATTTAACAATAACATTTACTTTCAATAATATGTTTTTCTTTTTATAAAAAACAAATTTCAATTTTTTTAAATCTAAATAAACATAAAAATAATGAAATCGATCAATTTCGAGATCTTTTACAATTTCAATTGTAATTAATAAACAAGCTGCAAACCACACCAAAATGACGCTCTCGGGAATGCAACCTTCAATATACGAAGGCTGAGTGATTTTGATTTGATGTATTTTTAGCGGGTGTGTTCATAAAGTTTTCGTAATTCGTGTTATTGTATAAAGTGTTCCGCCGTGTCGTTGTAAAATATAGCGACCACTCTTTCTTTTAATTCTTTTCTGTCAAGATAAACAACAAACCTTTTAATGTTTCACAGTTCAAGGATAGGGTTTAAATTTTATAATGTCAGAAATAGTAGATAAACTCCATTATTTTGGCCTTGTTATTCACTCAGTTTTCCTAATTCCAAATTATTATTGTTTTTAATTTTAATAGTTCTTTTTAGATTATATTATAGTTTTTTAGATAATGTTTTTTTATCAATTAAGTGTCTAATTTTTATCGGTAAAAAAACTCTTATTGATTTTACTTTAAGTTTTTCGTCTTTTTAAATTTTTAGTTTCCGTTATATTTTTTGAATGTATTTAAAGAGTTAATATTTATCAAAATAATGAATCAACTTTCATTCATTATAATTGGTAAGTTTCACTCTCTTGGCTTTGAAAAGAATCAGTCCAAACTTGGTTTCGAGAACTGAGTATTGAACTCCACGATATTTTAGACGAAGTTCTTTAAGTGCCTTTTTAGTGACAAGCTCCATATTGGAAATTGTAAAAGCCAGCTGCTCTTTGAGGGAGGTTAGTTCTTCTGTATTTAGATAAAAGTCTATCTTGCTGCAACTCTGTCTCACCACCTCACAAACTGTCTTCAAGTTGTTCAAAAGGCGAGGCATCAACCCACAAGCTATAAAAGATGAAATAACATTTTTAGTGGTTGTTACCTTTTGCCAAGAGTTAACAATTGATATTATTTGGACTGAGTTGTACGACATGTTATTGTACTCAGTCTTCATGAAAACTTTTTCGGTATTAATAACCCTCTTTTGATTTCCATACACCCCAACATCAAGCATTTGTAAAAGGTGACTCGAGTGGGATGGCAGAAGAAATATCTTCACATTATGACTTGTGAGTAATGAAACCGCTTCGGTGTCAATATGAGAACCGAACCCGTCTATAATAAGACCAACAGGTCCTGTGTATTTTTGCATTTTTCTTTTTGTCGATATAGTTGGGAGAAAAATGCATTTAAACCATTCTTTGAACAACATGTTGTTCATAAAAGCTTTCTTGGAATATTTAATACAAGCTGTACTCTTGGTGATTCCCATCTCTATCAACTCTTTTTTAATTGATACATTGGGTACGATGAAAAAAGGAACAGTGGTAGTTCCATCCATACAAACACATCTTATCATTGTGGTTCTTTCTCCGTTTCCATTGAGTGGGAAGTGCATGTTTTCCCCACTTGAAGTTGAAGAAACAATGACTGTCTTTGATGTTTTGTCGACCCATTGTTGGTAACCAGATTCGTCACAATTGAATATAAATCCAGTGGGTAGACCAGTTATATTTGATTCCAAGTAATCAAAATAAATGTCGATGGATTCTCTGCTCACTTCGATGCGTTCTTCTTCCATTGGCTTTGCTTCGGTGGTCATGATTCTCCTTTCCTTGTTGACAAAGTTATAAAGTGCTTTCACAATCACATCATCACGTCCAAGCGTATTACTAACGAACCACAACAAATCAAAATAACCCGCAGGATCCTGGTCTCCTTCTCGTTTCTTCACGAAAGTTACAAGAGATTCGATTTCTTCGGTGTTGAAAATTGCACGTCTTCCAGATGTCCCTCGAGGTTGTCTAGCAAGAGAAAGTTGTCGTCGCCACACTTTGTCAGTTATATCCGGTGTTATACTTGCCAATAGTTTTGAGTTGATATGTTCAGCTTTGTTGTTGAGATATTCAGCAAGTCTGAACATCTGAACTCTTCTATTAGGAGCAGAGATATTCCTCTGTAGCCTGAAAAACCGAGAAATACTCTCTGAAATATCATCGTATTCAATGTCTCGATTGTAAGTGATAAGGTAATCATAAAGACTAACAAAGTCGATATCATCTTCGTCAATAACCTTTTCGATTTGCGAGTCTTTGTTACTACCAATTTGAAGTTCTTCCATTTCAACACTTGACTCCGTGAGAGAATCTTCGTAGTTATTATGAGCTTCGGAGTGACTTTCATTGTTATTTTGTGCTTCTCTTAAAATAGCAGCAACGTCGTCGTTATCAATTGCCATTATTGGGATACTTGATTCGGTTTGTTCATTAGATAATTCTACTGGAATAACTCTTAAATTGATATCTCTCGAAGATGGTAGTGGAATTCCATCTGTTCTCAGACACTGTTTCAGTTGCTCAAATCCATTCCTCGGGGTTTCAAATTGTTTTAGATAATTTAAACAAACAATAATGTGCCTGTTAATGGACTTCATTTTATAAAGGGAGTCTGCAATTTCAAGAATCTTACCGTTTATTAAATGAATCCATTCGAGATTTTGTTGGAATTCAAACATCGCAGAGTCTATTTTTGTTGAAGCGTAGTTAAAGATGTTTGTGTAATCAAATATAATCTTATTGGTGTTTGAATTCAATGCGTTACTAAAATAGTCAATGCGATTAAACATGACGTCGAGTTTCAAAAAGTTGGGATTTGCATTAGAAATTGGTTTGAGAAGCTCGGAAAAGTCTTCGGAATTAAAATTAAGCTCCACTCGAGTCGAAAAGGGATGAATTCGGTAATTCGTTTCACTCATTGTTAATTGTTTTGTTAGATTATATAATAAAAGCATGTTTGGTTAAAATTGGAAATTTACAAAAAAGGAGTCCAAAAAATTATCAAAATGTGGGATTTTTGTGTCAACCATTCTTTATCTCTAAGTAAACCCTTTCCAACTTTATCGTTTATTTATCAATTGTTTAAAGGTTGAAAAATAATAATTATTAAACATAAAGTTTTGATGGTTAACATA